>NW_027443223.1:0-53464 GCF_048569485.1 Anomaloglossus baeobatrachus
TTGGTTATCTTGCAATCCCGAGATAATCGTCTCCATGCTCCAAATCCATTTTAAAGCCATTTTTAAGGCATTTCGCGCATACATGAAATGAACACATTTTTCTCCAAAACTATAACAGATGCAAGCTTGTCCTGTTTGGTGGAGATGATATTTAATAAAATAAGTAGAAATCCACTAAAAGTTTTGTTTGGTTATCTTGCAATCCCGAGATAATCGTCTCCATGCTCCAAATCCATTTTAAAGCCATTTTTAAGGCATTTCGCGCATACATGAAATGAACACATTTTTCTCCAAAACTATAACAGATGCAAGCTTGTCCTGTTTGGTGGAGATGATATTTAATAAAATAAGTAGAAATCCACTAAAAGTTTTGTTTGGTTATCTTGCAATCCCGAGATAATCGTCTCCATGCTCCAAATCCATTTTAAAGCCATTTTTAAGGCATTTCGCGCATACATGAAATGAACACATTTTTCTCCAAAACTATAACAGATGCAAGCTTGTCCTGTTTGGTGGAGATGATATTTAATAAAATAAGTAGAAATCCACTAAAAGTTTTGTTTGGTTATCTTGCAATCCCGAGATAATCGTCTCCATGCTCCAAATCCATTTTAAAGCCATTTTTAAGGCATTTCGCGCATACATGAAATGAACACATTTTTCTCCAAAACTATAACAGATGCAAGCTTGTCCTGTTTGGTGGAGATGATATTTAATAAAATAAGTAGAAATCCACTAAAAGTTTTGTTTGGTTATATTGCAATCCCGAGATAATCGTCTCCATGCTCCAAATCCATTTTAAAGCCATTTTTAAGGCATTTCGCGCATACATGAAATGAACACATTTTTCTCCAAAACTATAACAGATGCAAGCTTGTCCTGTTTGGTGGAGATGATATTTAATAAAATAAGTAGAAATCCACTAAAAGTTTTGTTTGGTTATCTTGCAATCCCGAGATAATCGTCTCCATGCTCCAAATCCATTTTAAAGCCATTTTTAAGGCATTTCGCGCATACATGAAATGAACACATTTTTCTCCAAAACTATAACAGATGCAAGCTTGTCCTGTTTGGTGGAGATGATATTTAATAAAATAAGTAGAAATCCACTAAAAGTTTTGTTTGGTTATCTTGCAATCCCGAGATAATCGTCTCCATGCTCCAAATCCATTTTAAAGCCATTTTTAAGGCATTTCGCGCATACATGAAATGAACACATTTTTCTCCAAAACTATAACAGATGCAAGCTTGTCCTGTTTGGTGGAGATGATATTTAATAAAATAAGTAGAAATCCACTAAAAGTTTTGTTTGGTTATCTTGCAATCCCGAGATAATCGTCTCCATGCTCCAAATCCATTTTAAAGCCATTTTTAAGGCATTTCGCGCATACATGAAATGAACACATTTTTCTCCAAAACTATAACAGATGCAAGCTTGTCCTGTTTGGTGGAGATGATATTTAATAAAATAAGTAGAAATCCACTAAAAGTTTTGTTTGGTTATCTTGCAATCCCGAGATAATCGTCTCCATGCTCCAAATCCATTTTAAAGCCATTTTTAAGGCATTTCGCGCATACATGAAATGAACACATTTTTCTCCAAAACTATAACAGATGCAAGCTTGTCCTGTTTGGTGGAGATGATATTTAATAAAATAAGTAGAAATCCACTAAAAGTTTTGTTTGGTTATCTTGCAATCCCGAGATAATCGTCTCCATGCTCCAAATCCATTTTAAAGCCATTTTTAAGGCATTTCGCGCATACATGAAATGAACACATTTTTCTCCAAAACTATAACAGATGCAAGCTTGTCCTGTTTGGTGGAGATGATATTTAATAAAATAAGTAGAAATCCACTAAAAGTTTTGTTTGGTTATCTTGCAATCCCGAGATAATCGTCTCCATGCTCCAAATCCATTTTAAAGCCATTTTTAAGGCATTTCGCGCATACATGAAATGAACACATTTTTCTCCAAAACTATAACAGATGCAAGCTTGTCCTGTTTGGTGGAGATGATATTTAATAAAATAAGTAGAAATCCACTAAAAGTTTTGTTTGGTTATCTTGCAATCCCGAGATAATCGTCTCCATGCTCCAAATCCATTTTAAAGCCATTTTTAAGGCATTTCGCGCATACATGAAATGAACACATTTTTCTCCAAAACTATAACAGATGCAAGCTTGTCCTGTTTGGTGGAGATGATATTTAATAAAATAAGTAGAAATCCACTAAAAGTTTTGTTTGGTTATCTTGCAATCCCGAGATAATCGTCTCCATGCTCCAAATCCATTTTAAAGCCATTTTTAAGGCATTTCGCGCATACATGAAATGAACACATTTTTCTCCAAAACTATAACAGATGCAAGCTTGTCCTGTTTGGTGGAGATGATATTTAATAAAATAAGTAGAAATCCACTAAAAGTTTTGTTTGGTTATCTTGCAATCCCGAGATAATCGTCTCCATGCTCCAAATCCATTTTAAAGCCATTTTTAAGGCATTTCGCGCATACATGAAATGAACACATTTTTCTCCAAAACTATAACAGATGCAAGCTTGTCCTGTTTGGTGGAGATGATATTTAATAAAATAAGTAGAAATCCACTAAAAGTTTTGTTTGGTTATCTTGCAATCCCGAGATAATCGTCTCCATGCTCCAAATCCATTTTAAAGCCATTTTTAAGGCATTTCGCGCATACATGAAATGAACACATTTTTCTCCAAAACTATAACAGATGCAAGCTTGTCCTGTTTGGTGGAGATGATATTTAATAAAATAAGTAGAAATCCACTAAAAGTTTTGTTTGGTTATCTTGCAATCCCGAGATAATCGTCTCCATGCTCCAAATCCATTTTAAAGCCATTTTAAGGCATTTCGCGCATACATGAAATGAACACATTTTTCTCCAAAACTATAACAGATGCAAGCTTGTCCTGTTTGGTGGAGATGATATTTAATAAAATAAGTAGAAATCCACTAAAAGTTTTGTTTGGTTATCTTGCAATCCCGAGATAATCGTCTCCATGCTCCAAATCCATTTTAAAGCCATTTTTAAGGCATTTTCGCGCATACATGAAATGAACACATTTTTCTCCAAAACTATAACAGATGCAAGCTTGTCCTGTTTGGTGGAGATGATATTTAATAAAATAAGTAGAAATCCACTAAAAGTTTTGTTTGGTTATCTTGCAATCCCGAGATAATCGTCTCCATGCTCCAAATCCATTTTAAAGCCATTTTTAAGGCATTTCGCGCATACATGAAATGAACACATTTTTCTCCAAAACTATAACAGATGCAAGCTTGTCCTGTTTGGTGGAGATGATATTTAATAAAATAAGTAGAAATCCACTAAAAGTTTTGTTTGGTTATCTTGCAATCCCGAGATAATCGTCTCCATGCTCCAAATCCATTTTAAAGCCATTTTTAAGGCATTTCGCGCATACATGAAATGAACACATTTTTCTCCAAAACTATAACAGATGCAAGCTTGTCCTGTTTGGTGGAGATGATATTTAATAAAATAAGTAGAAATCCACTAAAAGTTTTGTTTGGTTATCTTGCAATCCCGAGATAATCGTCTCCATGCTCCAAATCCATTTTAAAGCCATTTTTAAGGCATTTCGCGCATACATGAAATGAACACATTTTTCTCCAAAACTATAACAGATGCAAGCTTGTCCTGTTTGGTGGAGATGATATTTAATAAATAAGTAGAAATCCACTAAAAGTTTTGTTTGGTTATCTTGCAATCCCGAGATAATCGTCTCCATGCTCCAAATCCATTTTAAAGCCATTTTTAAGGCATTTCGCGCATACATGAAATGAACACATTTTTCTCCAAAACTATAACAGATGCAAGCTTGTCCTGTTTGGTGGAGATAATATTTAATAAAATAAGTAGAAATCTACTAAAAGTTTCGTTTGTTTATATTGCCATCCTGAGATAATCGTCTCCATGCTCCAAATCCATTTTAAAGCCATTTCAAAGGCATTTTGCGCATACATGAAATGAACACATTTTTCTCCAAAACTATAACACATGCAAGCTTGTCCTGTTTGGTGGAGATGATATTTAATAAAATAAGTAGAAATCCACTAAAAGTTTTGTTTGGTTATCTTGCAATCCCGAGATAATCGTCTCCATGCTCCAAATCCATTTTAAAGCCATTTTTAAGGCATTTCGCGCATACATGAAATGAACACATTTTTCTCCAAAACTATAACAGATGCAAGCTTGTCCTGTTTGGTGGAGATGATATTTAATAAAATAAGTAGAAATCCACTAAAAGTTTTGTTTGGTTATCTTGCAATCCCGAGATAATCGTCTCCATGCTCCAAATCCATTTTAAAGCCATTTTTAAGGCATTTCGCGCATACATGAAATGAACACATTTTTCTCCAAAACTATAACAGATGCAAGCTTGTCCTGTTCGGTGGAGATGATATTTAATAAAATAAGTAGAAATCCACTAAAAGTTTTGTTTGGTTATCTTGCATTCCCGAGATAATCGTCTCCATGCTCCAAATCCATTTTAAAGCCATTTTTAAGGCATTTCGCGCATACATGAAATGAACACATTTTTCTCCAAAACTATAACAGATGCAAGCTTGTCCTGTTTGGTGGAGATGATATTTAATAAAATAAGTAGAAATCCACTAAAAGTTTTGTTTGGTTATCTTGCAATCCCGAGATAATCGTCTCCATGCTCCAAATCCATTTTAAAGCCATTTTTAAGGCATTTCGCGCATACATGAAATGAACACATTTTTCTCCAAAACTATAACAGATGCAAGCTTGTCCTGTTTGGTGGAGATGATATTTAATAAAATAAGTAGAAATCCACTAAAAGTTTTGTTTGGTTATCTTGCAATCCCGAGATAATCGTCTCCATGCTCCAAATCCATTTTAAAGCCATTTTTAAGGCATTTCGCGCATACATGAAATGAACACATTTTTCTCCAAAACTATAACAGATGCAAGCTTGTCCTGTTTGGTGGAGATGATATTTAATAAAATAAGTAGAAATCCACTAAAAGTTTTGTTTGGTTATCTTGCAATCCCGAGATAATCGTCTCCATGCTCCAAATCCATTTTAAAGCCATTTTTAAGGCATTTCGCGCATACATGAAATGAACACATTTTTCTCCAAAACTATAACAGATGCAAGCTTGTCCTGTTTGGTGGAGATAATATTTAATAAAATAAGTAGAAATCTACTAAAAGTTTCGTTTGTTTATATTGCCATCCTGAGATAATCGTCTCCATGCTCCAAATCCATTTTAAAGCCATTTCAAAGGCATTTTGCGCATACATGAAATGAACACATTTTTCTCCAAAACTATAACACATGCAAGCTTGTCCTGTTTGGTGGAGATGATATTTAATAAAATAAGTAGAAATCCACTAAAAGTTTTGTTTGGTTATCTTGCAATCCCGAGATAATCGTCTCCATGCTCCAAATCCATTTTAAAGCCATTTTTAAGGCATTTCGCGCATACATGAAATGAACACATTTTTCTCCAAAGCTATAACAGATGCAAGCTTGTCCTGTTTGGTGGAGATAATATTTAATAAAATAAGTAGAAATCTACTAAAAGTTTCGTTTGTTTATATTGCCATCCTGAGATAATCGTCTCCATGCTCCAAATCCATTTTAAAGCCATTTCAAAGGCATTTTGCGCATACATGAAATGAACACATTTTTCTCCAAAACTATAACACATGCAAGCTTGTCCTGTTTGGTGGAGATGATATTTAATAAAATAAGTAGAAATCCACTAAAAGTTTTGTTTGGTTATCTTGCAATCCCGAGATAATCGTCTCCATGCTCCAAATCCATTTTAAAGCCATTTTTAAGGCATTTCGCGCATACATGAAATGAACACATTTTTCTCCAAAACTATAACAGATGCAAGCTTGTCCTGTTTGGTGGAGATGATATTTAATAAAATAAGTAGAAATCCACTAAAAGTTTTGTTTGGTTATCTTGCAATCCCGAGATAATCGTCTCCATGCTCCAAATCCATTTTAATGCAATTTTTAAGGCATTTCGCGCATACATGAAATGAACACATTTTTCTCCAAAACTATAACAGATGCAAGCTTGTCCTGTTTGGTGGAGATGATATTTAATAAAATAAGTAGAAATCCACTAAAAGTTTTGTTTGGATATCTTGCAATCCCGAGATAATCGTCTCCATGCTCCAAATCCATTTTAAAGTCATTTTTAAGGCATTTCGCGCATACATGAAATGAACACATTTTTCTCCAAAACTATAACAGATGCAAGCTTGTCCTGTTTGGTGGAGATGATATTTAATAAAATAAGTAGAAATCCACTAAAAGTTTTGTTTGGTTATCTTGCAATCCCGAGATAATCGTCTCCATGCTCCAAATCCATTTTAAAGCCATTTCAAAGGCATTTTGCGCATACATGAAATGAACACATTTTTCTCCAAAACTATAACAGATGCAAGCTTGTCCTGTTTGGTGGAGATGATATTTAATAAAATAAGTAGAAATCCACTAAAAGTTTTGTTTGGTTATCTTGCAATCCCGAGATAATCGTCTCCATGCTCCAAATCCATTTTAAAGCCATTTTTAAGGCATTTCGCGCATAGATGAAATGAACACATTTTTCTCCAAAACTATAACAGATGCAAGCTTGTCCTGTTTGGTGGAGATGATATTTAATAAAGTAAGTAGAAATCCACTAAAAGTTTTGTTTGGTTATCTTGCAATCCCGAGATAATCGTCTCCATGCTCCAAATCCATTTTAAAGCCATTTTTAAGGCATTTCGCGCATACATGAAATGAACACATTTTTCTCCAAAACTATAACAGATGCAAGCTTGTCCTGTTTGGTGGAGATAATATTTAATAAAATAAGTAGAAATCTACTAAAAGTTTCGTTTGTTTATATTGCCATCCTGAGATAATCGTCTCCATGCTCCAAATCCATTTTAAAGCCATTTCAAAGGCATTTTGCGCATACATGAAATGAACACATTTTTCTCCAAAACTATAACACATGCAAGCTTGTCCTGTTTGGTGGAGATGATATTTAATAAAATAAGTAGAAATCCACTAAAAGTTTTGTTTGGTTATATTGCAATCCCGAGATAATCGTCTCCATGCTCCAAATCCATTTTAAAGCCATTTTTAAGGCATTTCGCGCATACATGAAATGAACACATTTTTCTCCAAAACTATAACAGATGCAAGCTTGTCCTGTTTGGTGGAGATGATATTTAATAAAATAAGTAGAAATCCACTAAAAGTTTTGTTTGGTTATCTTGCAATCCCGAGATAATCGTCTCCATGCTCCAAATCCATTTTAAAGCCATTTTTAAGGCATTTCGCGCATACATGAAATGAACACATTTTTCTCCAAAACTATAACAGATGCAAGCTTGTCCTGTTTGGTGGAGATGATATTTAATAAAATAAGTAGAAATCCACTAAAAGTTTTGTTTGGTTGTCTTGCAATCCCGAGATAATCGTCTCCATGCTCCAAATCCATTTTAAAGCCATTTTTAAGGCATTTCGCGCATACATGAAATGAACACATTTTTCTCCAAAACTATAACAGATGCAAGCTTGTCCTGTTTGGTGGAGATGATATTTAATAAAATAAGTAGAAATCCACTAAAAGTTTTGTTTGGTTATCTTGCAATCCCGAGATAATCGTCTCCATGCTCCAAATCCATTTTAAAGCCATTTTTAAGGCATTTCGCGCATACATGAAATGAACACATTTTTCTCCAAAACTATAACAGATGCAAGCTTGTCCTGTTTGGTGGAGATGATATTTAATAAAATAAGTAGAAATCCACTAAAAGTTTTGTTTGGTTATCTTGCAATCCCGAGATAATCGTCTCCATGCTCCAAATCCATTTTAAAGCCATTTTTAAGGCATTTCGCGCATACATGAAATGAACACATTTTTCTCCAAAACTATAACAGATGCAAGCTTGTCCTGTTTGGTGGAGATGATATTTAATAAAATAAGTAGAAATCCACTAAAAGTTTTGTTTGGTTATCTTGCAATCCCGAGATAATCGTCTCCATGCTCCAAATCCATTTTAAAGCCATTTTTAAGGCATTTCGCGCATACATGAAATGAACACATTTTTCTCCAAAACTATAACAGATGCAAGCTTGTCCTGTTTGGTGGAGATGATATTTAATAAAATAAGTAGAAATCCACTAAAAGTTTTGTTTGGTTATCTTGCAATCCCGAGATAATCGTCTCCATGCTCCAAATCCATTTTAAAGCCATTTTTAAGGCATTTCGCGCATACATGAAATGAACACATTTTTCTCCAAAACTATAACAGATGCAAGCTTGTCCTGTTTGGTGGAGATGATATTTAATAAAATAAGTAGAAATCCACTAAAAGTTTTGTTTGGTTATCTTGCAATCCCGAGATAATCGTCTCCATGCTCCAAATCCATTTTAAAGCCATTTTTAAGGCATTTCGCGCATACATGAAATGAACACATTTTTCTCCAAAACTATAACAGATGCAAGCTTGTCCTGTTTGGTGGAGATGATATTTAATAAAATAAGTAGAAATCCACTAAAAGTTTTGTTTGGTTATATTGCAATCCCGAGATAATCGTCTCCATGCTCCAAATCCATTTTAAAGCCATTTTTAAGGCATTTCGCGCATACATGAAATGAACACATTTTTCTCCAAAACTATAACAGATGCAAGCTTGTCCTGTTTGGTGGAGATGATATTTAATAAAATAAGTAGAAATCCACTAAAAGTTTTGTTTGGTTATCTTGCAATCCCGAGATAATCGTCTCCATGCTCCAAATCCATTTTAAAGCCATTTTTAAGGCATTTCGCGCATACATGAAATGAACACATTTTTCTCCAAAACTATAACAGATGCAAGCTTGTCCTGTTTGGTGGAGATGATATTTAATAAAATAAGTAGAAATCCACTAAAAGTTTTGTTTGGTTATCTTGCAATCCCGAGATAATCGTCTCCATGCTCCAAATCCATTTTAAAGCCATTTTTAAGGCATTTCGCGCATACATGAAATGAACACATTTTTCTCCAAAACTATAACAGATGCAAGCTTGTCCTGTTTGGTGGAGATGATATTTAATAAAATAAGTAGAAATCCACTAAAAGTTTTGTTTGGTTATCTTGCAATCCCGAGATAATCGTCTCCATGCTCCAAATCCATTTTAAAGCCATTTTTAAGGCATTTCGCGCATACATGAAATGAACACATTTTTCTCCAAAACTATAACAGATGCAAGCTTGTCCTGTTTGGTGGAGATGATATTTAATAAAATAAGTAGAAATCCACTAAAAGTTTTGTTTGGTTATCTTGCAATCCCGAGATAATCGTCTCCATGCTCCAAATCCATTTTAAAGCCATTTTTAAGGCATTTCGCGCATACATGAAATGAACACATTTTTCTCCAAAACTATAACAGATGCAAGCTTGTCCTGTTTGGTGGAGATGATATTTAATAAAATAAGTAGAAATCCACTAAAAGTTTTGTTTGGTTATCTTGCAATCCCGAGATAATCGTCTCCATGCTCCAAATCCATTTTAAAGCCATTTCAAAGGCATTTTGCGCATACATGAAATGAACACATTTTTCTCCAAAACTATAACACATGCAAGCTTGTCCTGTTTGGTGGAGATGATATTTAATAAAATAAGTAGAAATCCACTAAAAGTTTTGTTTGGTTATCTTGCAATCCCGAGATAATCGTCTCCATGCTCCAAATCCATTTTAAAGCCATTTTTAAGGCATTTCGCGCATACATGAAATGAACACATTTTTCTCCAAAACTATAACAGATGCAAGCTTGTCCTGTTTGGTGGAGATGATATTTAATAAAATAAGTAGAAATCCACTAAAAGTTTTGTTTGGTTATCTTGCAATCCCGAGATAATCGTCTCCATGCTCCAAATCCATTTTAAAGCCATTTTTAAGGCATTTCGCGCATACATGAAATGAACACATTTTTCTCCAAAACTATAACAGATGCAAGCTTGTCCTGTTTGGTGGAGATGATATTTAATAAAATAAGTAGAAATCCACTAAAAGTTTTGTTTGGTTATATTGCAATCCCGAGATAATCGTCTCCATGCTCCAAATCCATTTTAAAGCCATTTTTAAGGCATTTCGCGCATACATGAAATGAACACATTTTTCTCCAAAACTATAACAGATGCAAGCTTGTCCTGTTTGGTGGAGATGATATTTAATAAAATAAGTAGAAATCCACTAAAAGTTTTGTTTGGTTATCTTGCAATCCCGAGATAATCGTCTCCATGCTCCAAATCCATTTTAAAGCCATTTTTAAGGCATTTCGCGCATACATGAAATGAACACATTTTTCTCCAAAACTATAACAGATGCAAGCTTGTCCTGTTTGGTGGAGATGATATTTAATAAATAAGTAGAAATCCACTAAAAGTTTTGTTTGGTTATCTTGCAATCCCGAGATAATCGTCTCCATGCTCCAAATCCATTTTAAAGCCATTTTTAAGGCATTTCGCGCATACATGAAATGAACACATTTTTCTCCAAAACTATAACAGATGCAAGCTTGTCCTGTTTGGTGGAGATAATATTTAATAAAATAAGTAGAAATCTACTAAAAGTTTCGTTTGTTTATATTGCCATCCTGAGATAATCGTCTCCATGCTCCAAATCCATTTTAAAGCCATTTCAAAGGCATTTTGCGCATACATGAAATGAACACATTTTTCTCCAAAACTATAACACATGCAAGCTTGTCCTGTTTGGTGGAGATGATATTTAATAAAATAAGTAGAAATCCACTAAAAGTTTTGTTTGGTTATCTTGCAATCCCGAGATAATCGTCTCCATGCTCCAAATCCATTTTAAAGCCATTTTTAAGGCATTTCGCGCATACATGAAATGAACACATTTTTCTCCAAAACTATAACAGATGCAAGCTTGTCCTGTTTGGTGGAGATGATATTTAATAAAATAAGTAGAAATCCACTAAAAGTTTTGTTTGGTTATCTTGCAATCCCGAGATAATCGTCTCCATGCTCCAAATCCATTTTAAAGCCATTTTTAAGGCATTTCGCGCATACATGAAATGAACACATTTTTCTCCAAAACTATAACAGATGCAAGCTTGTCCTGTTCGGTGGAGATGATATTTAATAAAATAAGTAGAAATCCACTAAAAGTTTTGTTTGGTTATCTTGCATTCCCGAGATAATCGTCTCCATGCTCCAAATCCATTTTAAAGCCATTTTTAAGGCATTTCGCGCATACATGAAATGAACACATTTTTCTCCAAAACTATAACAGATGCAAGCTTGTCCTGTTTGGTGGAGATGATATTTAATAAAATAAGTAGAAATCCACTAAAAGTTTTGTTTGGTTATCTTGCAATCCCGAGATAATCGTCTCCATGCTCCAAATCCATTTTAAAGCCATTTTTAAGGCATTTCGCGCATACATGAAATGAACACATTTTTCTCCAAAACTATAACAGATGCAAGCTTGTCCTGTTTGGTGGAGATGATATTTAATAAAATAAGTAGAAATCCACTAAAAGTTTTGTTTGGTTATCTTGCAATCCCGAGATAATCGTCTCCATGCTCCAAATCCATTTTAAAGCCATTTTTAAGGCATTTCGCGCATACATGAAATGAACACATTTTTCTCCAAAACTATAACAGATGCAAGCTTGTCCTGTTTGGTGGAGATGATATTTAATAAAATAAGTAGAAATCCACTAAAAGTTTTGTTTGGTTATCTTGCAATCCCGAGATAATCGTCTCCATGCTCCAAATCCATTTTAAAGCCATTTTTAAGGCATTTCGCGCATACATGAAATGAACACATTTTTCTCCAAAACTATAACAGATGCAAGCTTGTCCTGTTTGGTGGAGATAATATTTAATAAAATAAGTAGAAATCTACTAAAAGTTTCGTTTGTTTATATTGCCATCCTGAGATAATCGTCTCCATGCTCCAAATCCATTTTAAAGCCATTTCAAAGGCATTTTGCGCATACATGAAATGAACACATTTTTCTCCAAAACTATAACACATGCAAGCTTGTCCTGTTTGGTGGAGATGATATTTAATAAAATAAGTAGAAATCCACTAAAAGTTTTGTTTGGTTATCTTGCAATCCCGAGATAATCGTCTCCATGCTCCAAATCCATTTTAAAGCCATTTTTAAGGCATTTCGCGCATACATGAAATGAACACATTTTTCTCCAAAGCTATAACAGATGCAAGCTTGTCCTGTTTGGTGGAGATAATATTTAATAAAATAAGTAGAAATCTACTAAAAGTTTCGTTTGTTTATATTGCCATCCTGAGATAATCGTCTCCATGCTCCAAATCCATTTTAAAGCCATTTCAAAGGCATTTTGCGCATACATGAAATGAACACATTTTTCTCCAAAACTATAACACATGCAAGCTTGTCCTGTTTGGTGGAGATGATATTTAATAAAATAAGTAGAAATCCACTAAAAGTTTTGTTTGGTTATCTTGCAATCCCGAGATAATCGTCTCCATGCTCCAAATCCATTTTAAAGCCATTTTTAAGGCATTTCGCGCATACATGAAATGAACACATTTTTCTCCAAAACTATAACAGATGCAAGCTTGTCCTGTTTGGTGGAGATGATATTTAATAAAATAAGTAGAAATCCACTAAAAGTTTTGTTTGGTTATCTTGCAATCCCGAGATAATCGTCTCCATGCTCCAAATCCATTTTAATGCAATTTTTAAGGCATTTCGCGCATACATGAAATGAACACATTTTTCTCCAAAACTATAACAGATGCAAGCTTGTCCTGTTTGGTGGAGATGATATTTAATAAAATAAGTAGAAATCCACTAAAAGTTTTGTTTGGATATCTTGCAATCCCGAGATAATCGTCTCCATGCTCCAAATCCATTTTAAAGTCATTTTTAAGGCATTTCGCGCATACATGAAATGAACACATTTTTCTCCAAAACTATAACAGATGCAAGCTTGTCCTGTTTGGTGGAGATGATATTTAATAAAATAAGTAGAAATCCACTAAAAGTTTTGTTTGGTTATCTTGCAATCCCGAGATAATCGTCTCCATGCTCCAAATCCATTTTAAAGCCATTTCAAAGGCATTTTGCGCATACATGAAATGAACACATTTTTCTCCAAAACTATAACAGATGCAAGCTTGTCCTGTTTGGTGGAGATGATATTTAATAAAATAAGTAGAAATCCACTAAAAGTTTTGTTTGGTTATCTTGCAATCCCGAGATAATCGTCTCCATGCTCCAAATCCATTTTAAAGCCATTTTTAAGGCATTTCGCGCATAGATGAAATGAACACATTTTTCTCCAAAACTATAACAGATGCAAGCTTGTCCTGTTTGGTGGAGATGATATTTAATAAAGTAAGTAGAAATCCACTAAAAGTTTTGTTTGGTTATCTTGCAATCCCGAGATAATCGTCTCCATGCTCCAAATCCATTTTAAAGCCATTTTTAAGGCATTTCGCGCATACATGAAATGAACACATTTTTCTCCAAAACTATAACAGATGCAAGCTTGTCCTGTTTGGTGGAGATAATATTTAATAAAATAAGTAGAAATCTACTAAAAGTTTCGTTTGTTTATATTGCCATCCTGAGATAATCGTCTCCATGCTCCAAATCCATTTTAAAGCCATTTCAAAGGCATTTTGCGCATACATGAAATGAACACATTTTTCTCCAAAACTATAACACATGCAAGCTTGTCCTGTTTGGTGGAGATGATATTTAATAAAATAAGTAGAAATCCACTAAAAGTTTTGTTTGGTTATCTTGCAATCCCGAGATAATCGTCTCCATGCTCCAAATCCATTTTAAAGCCATTTTTAAGGCATTTCGCGCATACATGAAATGAACACATTTTTCTCCAAAACTATAACAGATGCAAGCTTGTCCTGTTTGGTGGAGATGATATTTAATAAAATAAGTAGAAATCCACTAAAAGTTTTGTTTGGTTATCTTGCAATCCCGAGATAATCGTCTCCATGCTCCAAATCCATTTTAAAGCCATTTTTAAGGCATTTCGCGCATACATGAAATGAACACATTTTTCTCCAAAACTATAACAGATGCAAGCTTGTCCTGTTTGGTGGAGATGATATTTAATAAAATAAGTAGAAATCCACTAAACGTTTTGTTTGGTTATCTTGCAATCCCGAGATAATCGTCTCCATGCTCCAAATCCATTTTAAAGCCATTTTTAAGGCATTTCGCGCATACATGAAATGAACACATTTTTCTCCAAAACTATAACAGATGCAAGCTTGTCCTGTTTGGTGGAGATGATATTTAATAAAATAAGTAGAAATCCACTAAAAGTTTTGTTTGGTTATATTGCAATCCCGAGATAATCGTCTCCATGCTCCAAATCCATTTTAAAGCCATTTTTAAGGCATTTCGCGCATACATGAAATGAACACATTTTTCTCCAAAACTATAACAGATGCAAGCTTGTCCTGTTTGGTGGAGATGATATTTAATAAAATAAGTAGAAATCCACTAAAAGTTTTGTTTGGTTATCTTGCAATCCCGAGATAATCGTCTCCATGCTCCAAATCCATTTTAAAGCCATTTTTAAGGCATTTCGCGCATACATGAAATGAACACATTTTTCTCCAAAACTATAACAGATGCAAGCTTGTTCTGTTTGGTGAAGATGATATTTAATAAAATAAGTAGAAATCCACTAAAAGTTTTGTTTGGTTATCTTGCAATCCCGAGATAATCGTCTCCATGCTCCAAATCCATTTTAAAGCCATTTCAAAGGCATTTTGCGCATACATGAAATTAACACATTTTTCTCCAAAACTATAACACATGCAAGCTTGTCCTGTTTGGTGGAGATGATATTTAATAAAATAAGTAGAAATCCACTAAAAGTTTTGTTTGGTTATCTTGCAATCCCGAGATAATCGTCTCCATGCTCCAAATCCATTTTAAAGCCATTTTTAAGGCATTTCGCGCATACATGAAATGAACACATTTTTCTCCAAAACTATAACAGATGCAAGCTTGTCCTGTTTGGTGGAGATGATATTTAATAAAATAAGTAGAAATCCACTAAAAGTTTTGTTTGGTTATCTTGCAATCCCGAGATAATCGTCTCCATGCTCCAAATCCATTTTAAAGCCATTTTTAAGGCATTTCGCGCATACATGAAATGAACACATTTTTCTCCAAAACTATAACAGATGCAAGCTTGTCCTGTTTGGTGGAGATGATATTTAATAAAATAAGTAGAAATCCACTAAACGTTTTGTTTGGTTATCTTGCAATCCCGAGATAATCGTCTCCATGCTCCAAATCCATTTTAAAGCCATTTTTAAGGCATTTCGCGCATACATGAAATGAACACATTTTTCTCCAAAACTATAACAGATGCAAGCTTGTCCTGTTTGGTGGAGATGATATTTAATAAAATAAGTAGAAATCCACTAAAAGTTTTGTTTGGTTATATTGCAATCCCGAGATAATCGTCTCCATGCTCCAAATCTATTTTAAAGCCATTTTAAGGCATTTCGCGCATACATGAAATGAACACATTTTTCATCAAAACTATAACAGATGCAAGCTTGTCCTATTTGGTGGAGATGATATTTAATAAAATAAGTAGAAATCCACTAAAAGTTTTGTTTGGTTATCTTGCAATCCCGAGATAATCGTCTCCATGCTCCAAATCCATTTTAAAGCCATTTTTAAGGCATTTCGCGCATACATGAAATGAACACATTTTTCTCCAAAACTATAACAGATGCAAGCTTGTCCTGTTTGGTGGAGATGATATTTAATAAAATAAGTAGAAATCCACTAAAAGTTTTGTTTGGTTATCTTGCAATCCCGAGATAATCGTCTCCATGCTCCAAATCCATTTTAAAGCCATTTTTAAGGCATTTCGCGCATACATGAAATGAACACATTTTTCTCCAAAACTATAACAGATGCAAGCTTGTCCTGTTTGGTGGAGATGATATTTAATAAAATAAGTAGAAATCCACTAAAAGTTTTGTTTGGTTATATTGCAATCCCGAGATAATCGTCTCCATGCTCCAAATCCATTTTAAAGCCATTTTTAAGGCATTTCGCGCATACATGAAATGAACACATTTTTCTCCAAAACTATAACAGATGCAAGCTTGTCCTGTTTGGTGGAGATGATATTTAATAAAATAAGTAGAAATCCACTAAAAGTTTTGTTTGGTTATCTTGCAATCCCGAGATAATCGTCTCCATGCTCCAAATCCATTTTAAAGCCATTTTTAAGGCATTTCGCGCATACATGAAATGAACACATTTTTCTCCAAAACTATAACAGATGCAAGCTTGTCCTGTTTGGTGGAGATGATATTTAATAAAATAAGTAGAAATCCACTAAAAGTTTTGTTTGGTTATCTTGCAATCCCGAGATAATCGTCTCCATGCTCCAAATCCATTTTAAAGCCATTTTTAAGGCATTTCGCGCATACATGAAATGAACACATTTTTCTCCAAAACTATAACAGATGCAAGCTTGTCCTGTTTGGTGGAGATGATATTTAATAAAATAAGTAGAAATCCACTAAAAGTTTTGTTTGGTTATCTTGCAATCCCGAGATAATCGTCTCCATGCTCCAAATCCATTTTAAAGCCATTTCAAAGGCATTTTGCGCATACATGAAATTAACACATTTTTCTCCAAAACTATAACACATGCAAGCTTGTCCTGTTTGGTGGAGATGATATTTAATAAAATAAGTAGAAATCCACTAAAAGTTTTGTTTGGTTATCTTGCAATCCCGAGATAATCGTCTCCATGCTCCAAATCCATTTTAAAGCCATTTTTAAGGCATTTCGCGCATACATGAAATGAACACATTTTTCTCCAAAACTATAACAGATGCAAGCTTGTCCTGTTCGGTGGAGATGATATTTAATAAAATAAGTAGAAATCCACTAAAAGTTTTGTTTGGTTATCTTGCAATCCCGAGATAATCGTCTCCATGCTCCAAATCCATTTTAAAGCCATTTTTAAGGCATTTCGCGCATACATGAAATGAACACATTTTTCTCCAAAACTATAACAGATGCAAGCTTGTCCTGTCTGGTGGAGATGATATTTAATAAAATAAGTAGAAATCCACTAAAAGTTTTGTTTGGTTATCTTGCAATCCCGAGATAATCGTCTCCATGCTCCAAATCCATTTTAAAGCCATTTTTAAGGCATTTCGCGCATACATGAAATGAACACATTTTTCTCCAAAACTATAACAGATGCAAGCTTGTCCTGTTTGGTGGAGATGATATTTAATAAAATAAGTAGAAATCCACTAAAAGTTTTGTTTGGTTATCTTGCAATCCCGAGATAATCGTCTCCATGCTCCAAATCCATTTTAAAGCCATTTTTAAGGCATTTCGCGCATACATGAAATGAACACATTTTTATCCAAAACTATAACAGATGCAAGCTTGTCCTGTTTGGTGGAGATGATATTTAATAAAATAAGTAGAAATCCACTAAAAGTTTTGTTTGGTTATATTGCAATCCCGAGATAATCGTCTCCATGCTCCAAATCCATTTTAAAGCCATTTTTAAGGCATTTCGCGCATACATGAAATGAACACATTTTTCTCCAAAACTATAACAGATGCAAGCTTGTCCTGTTTGGTGGAGATGATATTTAATAAAATAAGTAGAAATCCACTAAATGTTTTGTTTGGTTATCTTGCAATCCCGAGATAATCGTCTCCATGCTCCAAATCCATTTTAAAGCCATTTTTAAGGCATTTCGCGCATACATGAAATGAACACATTTTTCTCCAAAACTATAACAGATGCAAGCTTGTCCTGTTTGGTGGAGATGATATTTAATAAAATAAGTAGAAATCCACTAAAAGTTTTGTTTGGTTATATTGCAATCCCGAGATAATCGTCTCCATGCTCCAAATCCATTTTAAAGCCATTTTTAAGGCATTTCGCGCATACATGAAATGAACACATTTTTCTCCAAAACTATAACAGATGCAAGCTTGTCCTGTTTGGTGGAGATGATATTTAATAAAATAAGTAGAAATCCACTAAAAGTTTTGTTTGGTTATCTTGCAATCCCGAGATAATCGTCTCCATGCTCCAAATCCATTTTAAAGCCATTTCAAAGGCATTTTGCGCATACATGAAATTAACACATTTTTCTCCAAAACTATAACACATGCAAGCTTGTCCTGTTTGGTGGAGATGATATTTAATAAAATAAGTAGAAATCCACTAAAAGTTTTGTTTGGTTATCTTGCAATCCCGAGATAATCGTCTCCATGCTCCAAATCCATTTTAAAGCCATTTTTAAGGCATTTCGCGCATACATGAAATGAACACATTTTTCTCCAAAACTATAACAGATGCAAGCTTGTCCTGTTTGGTGGAGATGATATTTAATAAAATAAGTAGAAATCCACTAAAAGTTTTGTTTGGTTATCTTGCAATCCCGAGATAATCGTCTCCATGCTCCAAATCCATTTTAAAGCCATTTTTAAGGCATTTCGCGCATACATGAAATGAACACATTTTTCTCCAAAACTATAACAGATGCAAGCTTGTCCTGTTTGGTGGAGATGATATTTAATAAAATAAGTAGAAATCCACTAAACGTTTTGTTTGGTTATCTTGCAATCCCGAGATAATCGTCTCCATGCTCCAAATCCATTTTAAAGCCATTTTTAAGGCATTTCGCGCATACATGAAATGAACACATTTTTCTCCAAAACTATAACAGATGCAAGCTTGTCCTGTTTGGTGGAGATGATATTTAATAAAATAAGTAGAAATCCACTAAAAGTTTTGTTTGGTTATATTGCAATCCCGAGATAATCGTCTCCATGCTCCAAATCCATTTTAAAGCCATTTTTAAGGCATTTCGCGCATACATGAAATGAACACATTTTTCTCCAAAACTATAACAGATGCAAGCTTGTCCTGTTTGGTGGAGATGATATTTAATAAAATAAGTAGAAATCCACTAAAAGTTTTGTTTGGTTATCTTGCAATCCCAAGATAATCGTCTCCATGCTCCAAATCCATTTTAAAGCCATTTTTAAGGCATTTCGCGCATACATGAAATGAACACATTTTTCTCCAAAACTATAACAGATGCAAGCTTGTCCTGTTTGGTGGAGATGATATTTAATAAAATAAGTAGAAATCCACTAAAAGTTTTGTTTGGTTATCTTGCAATCCCGAGATAATCGTCTCCATGCTCCAAATCCATTTTAAAGCCATTTTTAAGGCATTTCGCGCATACATGAAATGAACACATTTTTCTCCAAAACTATAACAGATGCAAGCTTGTCCTGTTTGGTGGAGATGATATTTAATAAAATAAGTAGAAATCCACTAAAAGTTTTGTTTGGTTATATTGCAATCCCGAGATAATCGTCTCCATGCTCCAAATCCATTTTAAAGCCATTTTTAAGGCATTTCGCGCATACATGAAATGAACACATTTTTCTCCAAAACTATAACAGATGCAAGCTTGTCCTGTTTGGTGGAGATGATATTTAATAAAATAAGTAGAAATCCATTAAAAGTTTTGTTTGGTTATCTTGCAATCCCGAGATAATCGTCTCCATGCTCCAAATCCATTTTAAAGCCATTTTTAAGGCATTTCGCGCATACATGAAATGAACACATTTTTCTCCAAAACTATAACAGATGCAAGCTTGTCCTGTTTGGTGGAGATGATATTTAATAAAATAAGTAGAAATCCACTAAAAGTTTTGTTTGGTTATCTTGCAATCCCGAGATAATCGTCTCCATGCTCCAAATCCATTTTAAAGCCATTTTTAAGGCATTTCGCTCATACATGAAATGAACACATTTTTCTCCAAAACTATAACAGATGCAAGCTTGTCCTGTTTGGTGGAGATGATATTTAATAAAATAAGTAGAAATCCACTAAAAGTTTTGTTTGGTTATCTTGCAATCCCGAGATAATCGTCTCCATGCTCCAAATCCATTTTAAAGCCATTTCAAAGGCATTTTGCGCATACATGAAATTAACACATTTTTCTCCAAAACTATAACACATGCAAGCTTGTCCTGTTTGGTGGAGATGATATTTAATAAAATAAGTAGAAATCCACTAAAAGTTTTGTTTGGTTATCTTGCAATCCCGAGATAATCGTCTCCATGCTCCAAATCCATTTTTAAGCCATTTTTAAGGCATTTCGCGCATACATGAAATTAACACATTTTTCTCCAAAACTATAACAGATGCAAGCTTGTCCTGTTCGGTGGAGATGATATTTAATAAAATAAGTAGAAATCCACTAAAAGTTTTGTTTGGTTATCTTGCAATCCCGAGATAATCGTCTCCATGCTCCAAATCCATTTTAAAGCCATTTTTAAGGCATTTCGCGCATACATGAAATGAACACATTTTTCTCCAAAACTATAACAGATGCAAGCTTGTCCTGTTTGGTGGAGATGATATTTAATAAAATAAGTAGAAATCCACTAAAAGTTTTGTTTGGTTATCTTGCAATCCCGAGATAATCGTCTCCATGCTCCAAATCCATTTTAAAGCCATTTTTAAGGCATTTCGCGCATACATGAAATGAACACATTTTTCTCCAAAACTATAACAGATGCAAGCTTGTCCTGTTTGGTGGAGATGATATTTAATAAAATAAGTAGAAATCCACTAAAAGTTTTGTTTGGTTATCTTGCAATCCCGAGATAATCGTCTCCATGCTCCAAATCCATTTTAAAGCCATTTTTAAGGCATTTCGCGCATACATGAAATGAACACATTTTTCTCCAAAACTATAACACATGCAAGCTTGTCCTGTTTGGTGGAGATGATATTTAATAAAATAAGTAGAAATCCACTAAAAGTTTTGTTTGGTTATCTTGCAATCCCGAGATAATCGTCTCCATGCTCCAAATCCA
Source organism: Anomaloglossus baeobatrachus (assembly GCF_048569485.1). NCBI lineage: Eukaryota > Metazoa > Chordata > Amphibia > Anura > Aromobatidae > Anomaloglossus > Anomaloglossus baeobatrachus. Next base: position 20,990 of record NW_027443223.1, read on the forward strand.
TTTTAAAGCCATTTTTAAGGCATTTCGCGCATACATGAAATGAACACATTTTTCTCCAAAACTATAACAGATGCAAGCTTGTCCTGTTTGGTGGAGATGATATTTAATAAAATAAGTAGAAATCCACTAAAAGTTTTGTTTGGTTATCTTGCAATCCCGAGATAATCGTCTCCATGCTCCAAATCCATTTTAAAGCCGTTTCAAAGGCATTTTGCGCATACATGAAATGAACACATTTTTCTCCAAAACTATAACACATGCAAGCTTGTCCTGTTTGGTGGAGATGATATTTAATAAAATAAGTAGAAATCCACTAAAAGTTTTGTTTGGTTATCTTGCAATCCCGAGATAATCGTCTCCATGCTCCAAATCCATTTTAAAGCCATTTTTAAGGCATTTCGCGCATACATGAAATGAACACATTTTTCTCCAAAACTATAACAGATGCAAGCTTGTCCTGTTTGGTGGAGATGATATTTAATAAAATAAGTAGAAATCCACTAAAAGTTTTGTTTGGTTATCTTACAATCCCGAGATAATCGTCTCCATGCTCCAAATCCATTTTAAAGCCATTTTTAAGGCATTTTGCGCATACATGAAATGAACACATTTTTCTCCAAAACTATAACAGATGCAAGCTTGTCCTGTTTGGTGGAGATGATATTTAATAAAATAAGTAGAAATCCACTAAACGTTTTGTTTGGTTATCTTGCAATCCCGAGATAATCGTCTCCATGCTCCAAATCCATTTTAAAGCCATTTTTAAGGCATTTCGCGCATACATGAAATGAACACATTTTTCTCCAAAACTATAACAGATGCAAGCTTGTCCTGTTTGGTGGAGATGATATTTAATAAAATAAGTAGAAATCCACTAAAAGTTTTGTTTGGTTATATTGCAATCCCGAGATAATCGTCTCCATGCTCCAAATCCATTTTAAAGCCATTTTTAAGGCATTTCGCGCATACATGAAATGAACACATTTTTCTCCAAAACTATAACAGATGCAAGCTTGTCCTGTTTGGTGGAGATGATATTTAATAAAATAAGTAGAAATCCACTAAAAGTTTTGTTTGGTTATCTTGCAATCCCGAGATAATCGTCTCCATGCTCCAAATCCATTTTAAAGCCATTTTTAAGGCATTTCGCGCATACATGAAATGAACACATTTTTCTCCAAAACTATAACAGATGCAAGCTTGTCCTGTTTGGTGGAGATGATATTTAATAAAATAAGTAGAAATCCACTAAAAGTTTTGTTTGGATATCTTGCAATCCCGAGATAATCGTCTCCATGCTCCAAATCTATTTTAAAGTCATTTTTAAGGAATTTCGCGCATACATGAAATGAACACATTTTTCTCCAAAACTATAACAGATGCAAGCTTGTCCTGTTTGGTGGAGATGATATTTAATAAAATAAGTAGAAATCCACTAAAAGTTTTGTTTTGTTATCTTGCAATCCCGAGATAATCGTCTCCATGCTCCAAATCCATTTTAAAGCCATTTTTAAGGCATTTCGCGCATAGATGAAATGAACACATTTTTCTCCAAAACTATAACAGATGCAAGCTTGTCCTGTTTGGTGGAGATGATATTTAATAAAATAAGTAGAAATCCACTAAAAGTTTTGTTTGGTTATCTTGCAATCCCGAGATAATCGTCTCCATGCTCCAAATCCATTTTAAAGCCATTTTTAAGGCATTTCGCGCATACATGAAATGAACACATTTTTCTCCAAAACTATAACAGATGCAAGCTTGTCCTGTTTGGAGGAGATAATATTTAATAAAATAAGTAGAAATCTACTAAAAGTTTCGTTTGTTTATATTGCCATCCTGAGATAATCGTCTCCATGCTCCAAATCCATTTTAAAGCCATTTCAAAGGCATTTTGCGCATACATGAAATGAACACATTTTTCTCCAAAACTATAACACATGCAAGCTTGTCCTGTTTGGTGGAGATGATATTTAATAAAATAAGTAGAAATCCACTAAAAGTTTTGTTTGGTTATCTTGCAATCCCGAGATAATCGTCTCCATGCTCCAAATCCATTTTAAAGCCATTTTTAAGGCATTTCGCGCATACATGAAATGAACACATTTTTCTCCAAAACTATAACAGATGCAAGCTTGTCCTGTTTGGTGGAGATGATATTTAATAAAATAAGTAGAAATCCACTAAAAGTTTTGTTTGGTTATCTTGCAATCCCGAGATAATCGTCTCCATGCTCCAAATCCATTTTAAAGCCATTTTTAAGGCATTTCGCGCATACATGAAATGAACACATTTTTCTCCAAAACTATAACAGATGCAAGCTTGTCCTGTTTGGTGGAGATGATATTTAATAAAATAAGTAGAAATCCACTAAAAGTTTTGTTTGGTTATCTTGCAATCCCGAGATAATCGTCTCCATGCTCCAAATCCATTTTAAAGCCATTTCAAAGGCATTTTGCGCATACATGAAATGAACACATTTTTCTCCAAAACTATAACACATGCAAGCTTGTCCTGTTTGGTGGAGATGATATTTAATAAAATAAGTAGAAATCCACTAAAAGTTTTGTTTGGTTATCTTGCAATCCCGAGATAATCGTCTCCATGCTCCAAATCCATTTTAAAGCCATTTTTAAGGCATTTCGCGCATACATGAAATGAACACATTTTTCTCCAAAACTATAACAGATGCAAGCTTGTCCTGTTTGGTGGAGATGATATTTAATAAAATAAGTAGAAATCCACTAAAAGTTTTGTTTGGTTATCTTGCAATCCCGAGATAATCGTCTCCATGCTCCAAATCCATTTTAAAGCCATTTTTAAGGCATTTCGCGCATACATGAAATGAACACATTTTTCTCCAAAACTATAACAGATGCAAGCTTGTCCTGTTTGGTGGAGATGATATTTAATAAAATAAGTAGAAATCCACTAAAAGTTTTGTTTGGTTATCTTGCAATCCCGAGATAATCGTCTCCATGCTCCAAATCCATTTTAAAGCCATTTTTAAGGCATTTCGCGCATACATGAAATGAACACATTTTTCTCCAAAACTATAACAGATGCAAGCTTGTCCTGTTTGGTGGAGATGATATTTAATAAAATAAGTAGAAATCCACTAAAAGTTTTGTTTGGTTATCTTGCAATCCCGAGATAATCGTCTCCATGCTCCAAATCCATTTTAAAGCCATTTTTAAGGCATTTCGCGCATACATGAAATGAACACATTTTTCTCCAAAACTATAACAGATGCAAGCTTGTCCTGTTTGGTGGAGATGATATTTAATAAAATAAGTAGAAATCCACTAAAAGTTTTGTTTGGTTATATTGCAATCCCGAGATAATCGTCTCCATGCTCCAAATCCATTTTAAAGCCATTTTTAAGGCATTTCGCGCATACATGAAATGAACACATTTTTCTCCAAAACTATAACAGATGCAAGCTTGTCCTGTTTGGTGGAGATGATATTTAATAAAATAAGTAGAAATCCACTAAAAGTTTTGTTTGGTTATCTTGCAATCCCGAGATAATCGTCTCCATGCTCCAAATCCATTTTAAAGCCATTTTTAAGGCATTTCGCGCATACATGAAATGAACACATTTTTCTCCAAAACTATAACAGATGCAAGCTTGTCCTGTTTGGTGGAGATGATATTTAATAAAATAAGTAGAAATCCACTAAAAGTTTTGTTTGGTTATATTGCAATCCCGAGATAATCGTCTCCATGCTCCAAATCCATTTTAAAGCCATTTTTTAAGGCATTTCGCGCATACATGAAATGAACACATTTTTCTCCAAAACTATAACAGATGCAAGCTTGTCCTGTTTGGTGGAGATGATATTTAATAAAATAAGTAGAAATCCACTAAAAGTTTTGTTTGGTTATCTTGCAATCCCGAGATAATCGTCTCCATGCTCCAAATCCATTTTAAAGCCATTTTTAAGGCATTTCGCGCATACATGAAATGAACACATTTTTCTCCAAAACTATAACAGATGCAAGCTTGTCCTGTTTGGTGGAGATGATATTTAATAAAATAAGTAGAAATCCACTAAAAGTTTTGTTTGGTTATCTTGCAATCCCGAGATAATCGTCTCCATGCTCCAAATCCATTTTAAAGCCATTTTTAAGGCATTTCGCGCATACATGAAATGAACACATTTTTCTCCAAAACTATAACAGATGCAAGCTTGTCCTGTTTGGTGGAGATGATATTTAATAAAATAAGTAGAAATCCACTAAAAGTTTTGTTTGGTTATCTTGCAATCCCGAGATAATCGTCTCCATGCTCCAAATCCATTTTAAAGCCATTTCAAAGGCATTTTGCGCATACATGAAATTAACACATTTTTCTCCAAAACTATAACACATGCAAGCTTGTCCTGTTTGGTGGAGATGATATTTAATAAAATAAGTAGAAATCCACTAAAAGTTTTGTTTGGTTATCTTGCAATCCCGAGATAATCGTCTCCATGCTCCAAATCCATTTTAAAGCCATTTTTAAGGCATTTCGCGCATACATGAAATGAACACATTTTTCTCCAAAACTATAACAGATGCAAGCTTGTCCTGTTTGGTGGAGATGATATTTAATAAAATAAGTAGAAATCCACTAAAAGTTTTGTTTGGTTATCTTGCAATCCCGAGATAATCGTCTCCATGCTCCAAATCCATTTTAAAGCCATTTTTAAGGCATTTCGCGCATACATGAAATGAACACATTTTTCTCCAAAACTATAACAGATGCAAGCTTGTCCTGTTTGGTGGAGATGATATTTAATAAAATAAGTAGAAATCCACTAAACGTTTTGTTTGGTTATCTTGCAATCCCGAGATAATCGTCTCCATGCTCCAAATCCATTTTAAAGCCATTTTTAAGGCATTTCGCGCATACATGAAATGAACACATTTTTCTCCAAAACTATAACAGATGCAAGCTTGTCCTGTTTGGTGGAGATGATATTTAATAAAATAAGTAGAAATCCACTAAAAGTTTTGTTTGGTTATATTGCAATCCCGAGATAATCGTCTCCATGCTCCAAATCCATTTTAAAGCCATTTTTAAGGCATTTCGCGCATACATGAAATGAACACATTTTTCTCCAAAACTATAACAGATGCAAGCTTGTCCTGTTTGGTGGAGATGATATTTAATAAAATAAGTAGAAATCCACTAAACGTTTTGTTTGGTTATCTTGCAATCCCGAGATAATCGTCTCCATGCTCCAAATCTATTTTAAAGCCATTTTTAAGGCATTTCGCGCATACATGAAATGAACACATTTTTCTCCAAAACTATAACAGATGCAAGCTTGTCCTGTTTGGTGGAGATGATATTTAATAAAATAAGTAGAAATCCACTAAAAGTTTTGTTTGGTTATCTTGCAATCCCGAGATAATCGTCTCCATGCTCCAAATCCATTTTAAAGCCATTTTTAAGGCATTTCGCGCATACATGAAATGAAAACATTTTTCTCCAAAACTTTAACAGATGCAAGCTTGTCCTGTTTGGTGGAGATGATATTTAATAAAATAAGTAGAAATCCACTAAAAGTTTTGTTTGGTTATCTTGCAATCCCGAGATAATCGTCTCCATGCTCCAAATCCATTTTAAAGCCATTTTTAAGGCATTTCGCGCATACATGAAATGAACACATTTTTCTCCAAAACTATAACAGATGCAAGCTTGTCCTGTTTGGTGGAGATGATATTTAATAAAATAAGTAGAAATCCACTAAAAGTTTTGTTTGGTTATCTTGCAATCCCGAGATAATCGTCTCCATGCTCCAAATCCATTTTAAAGCCATTTTTAAGGCATTTCGCGCATACATGAAATGAACACATTTTTCTCCAAAACTATAACAGATGCAAGCTTGTCCTGTTTGGTGGAGATAATATTTAATAAAATAAGTAGAAATCTACTAAAAGTTTCGTTTGTTTATATTGCCATCCTGAGATAATCGTCTCCATGCTCCAAATCCATTTTAAAGCCATTTTTAAGGCATTTTGCGCATACATGAAATGAACACATTTTTCTCCAAAACTATAACACATGCAAGCTTGTCCTGTTTGGTGGAGATGATATTTAATAAAATAAGTAGAAATCTACTAAAAGTTTTGTTTGGTTATCTTGCAATCCCGAGATAATCGTCTCCATGCTCCAAATCCATTTTAAAGCCATTTTTAAGGCATTTCGCGCATACATGAAATGAACACATTTTTCTCCAAAACTATAACAGATGCAAGCTTGTCCTGTTTGGTGGAGATGATATTTAATAAAATAAGTAGAAATCCACTAAAAGTTTTGTTTGGTTATCTTACAATCCCGAGATAATCGTCTCCATGCTCCAAATCCATTTTAAAGCCATTTTTAAGGCATTTCGCGCATACATGAAATGAACACATTTTTCTCCAAAACTATAACAGATTCAAGCTTGTCCTGTTTGGTGGAGATGATATTTAATAAAATAAGTAGAAATCCACTAAAAGTTTTGTTTGGTTATCTTGCAATCCCGAGATAATCGTCTCAATGCTCCAAATCCATTTTAAAGCCATTTTTAAGGCATTTCGCGCATACATGAAATGAACACATTTTTCTCCAAAACTTTAACAGATGCAAGCTTGTCCTGTTTGGTGGAGATGATATTTAATAAAATAAGTAGAAATCAACTAAAAGTTTTGTTTGGTTATCTTGCAATCCCGAGATAATCGTCTCCATGCTCCAAATCCATTTTAAAGCCATTTTTAAGGCATTTCGCGCATACATGAAATGAACACATTTTTCTCCAAAACTATAACAGATGCAAGCTTGTCCTGTTTGGTGGAGATGATATTTAATAAAATAAGTAGAAATCCACTAAAAGTTTTGTTTGGTTATCTTGCAATCCCGAGATAATCGTCTCCATGCTCCAAATCCATTTTAAAGCCATTTTTAAGGCATTTCGCGCATACATGAAATGAACACATTTTTCTCCAAAACTATAACAGATGCAAGCTTGTCCTGTTTGGTGGAGATAATATTTAATAAAATAAGTAGAAATCTACTAAAAGTTTCGTTTGTTTATATTGCCATCCTGAGATAATCGTCTCCATGCTCCAAATCCATTTTAAAGCCATTTTTAAGGCATTTTGCGCATACATGAAATGAACACATTTTTCTCCAAAACTATAACACATGCAAGCTTGTCCTGTTTGGTGGAGATGATATTTAATAAAATAAGTAGAAATCTACTAAAAGTTTTGTTTGGTTATCTTGCAATCCCGAGATAATCGTCTCCATGCTCCAAATCCATTTTAAAGCCATTTTTAAGGCATTTCGCGCATACATGAAATGAACACATTTTTCTCCAAAACTATAACAGATGCAAGCTTGTCCTGTTTGGTGGAGATGATATTTAATAAAATAAGTAGAAATCCACTAAAAGTTTTGTTTGGTTATCTTGCAATCCCGAGATAATCGTCTCCATGCTCCAAATCCATTTTAAAGCCATTTTTAAGGCATTTCGCGCATACATGAAATGAACACATTTTTCTCCAAAACTATAACAGATGCAAGCTTGTCCTGTTTGGTGGAGATGATATTTAATAAAATAAGTAGAAATCCACTAAAAGTTTTGTTTGGTTATCTTGCAATCCCGAGATAATCGTCTCCATGCTCCAAATCCATTTTAAAGCCATTTTTAAGGCATTTCGCGCATACATGAAATGAACACATTTTTCTCCAAAACTATAACAGATGCAAGCTTGTCCTGTTTGGTGGAGATGATATTTAATAAAATAAGTAGAAATCCACTAAACGTTTTGTTTGGTTATCTTGCAATCCCGAGATAATCGTCTCCATGCTCCAAATCTATTTTAAAGCCATTTTTAAGGCATTTCGCGCATACATGAAATGAACACATTTTTCTCCAAAACTATAACAGATGCAAGCTTGTCCTGTTTGGTGGAGATGATATTTAATAAAATAAGTAGAAATCCACTAAAAGTTTTGTTTGGTTATCTTGCAATCCCGAGATAATCGTCTCCATGCTCCAAATCCATTTTAAAGCCATTTTTAAGGCATTTCGCGCATACATGAAATGAACACATTTTTCTCCAAAACTTTAACAGATGCAAGCTTGTCCTGTTTGGTGGAGATGATATTTAATAAAATAAGTAGAAATCCACTAAAAGTTTTGTTTGGTTATCTTGCAATCCCGAGATAATCGTCTCCATGCTCCAAATCCATTTTAAAGCCATTTTTAAGGCATTTCGCGCATACATGAAATGAACACATTTTTCTCCAAAACTATAACAGATGCAAGCTTGTCCTGTTTGGTGGAGATGATATTTAATAAAATAAGTAGAAATCCACTAAAAGTTTTGTTTGGTTATCTTGCAATCCCGAGATAATCGTCTCCATGCTCCAAATCCATTTTAAAGCCATTTTTAAGGCATTTCGCGCATACATGAAATGAACACATTTTTCTCCAAAACTATAACAGATGCAAGCTTGTCCTGTTTGGTGGAGATAATATTTAATAAAATAAGTAGAAATCTACTAAAAGTTTCGTTTGTTTATATTGCCATCCTGAGATAATCGTCTCCATGCTCCAAATCCATTTTAAAGCCATTTTTAAGGCATTTTGCGCATACATGAAATGAACACATTTTTCTCCAAAACTATAACACATGCAAGCTTGTCCTGTTTGGTGGAGATGATATTTAATAAAATAAGTAGAAATCTACTAAAAGTTTTGTTTGGTTATCTTGCAATCCCGAGATAATCGTCTCCATGCTCCAAATCCATTTTAAAGCCATTTTTAAGGCATTTCGCGCATACATGAAATGAACACATTTTTCTCCAAAACTATAACAGATGCAAGCTTGTCCTGTTTGGTGGAGATGATATTTAATAAAATAAGTAGAAATCCACTAAAAGTTTTGTTTGGTTATCTTGCAATCCCGAGATAATCGTCTCCATGCTCCAAATCCATTTTAAAGCCATTTTTAAGGCATTTCGCGCATACATGAAATGAACACATTTTTCTCCAAAACTATAACAGATTCAAGCTTGTCCTGTTTGGTGGAGATGATATTTAATAAAATAAGTAGAAATCCACTAAAAGTTTTGTTTGGTTATCTTGCAATCCCGAGATAATCGTCTCCATGCTCCAAATCCGTTTTAAAGCCATTTTTAAGGCATTTCGCGCATACATGAAATGAACACATTTTTCTCCAAAACTTTAACAGATGCAAGCTTGTCCTGTTTGGTGGAGATGATATTTAATAAAATAAGTAGAAATCAACTAAAAGTTTTGTTTGGTTATCTTGCAATCCCGAGATAATCGTCTCCATGCTCCAAATCCATTTTAAAGCCATTTTTAAGGCATTTCGCGCATACATGAAATGAACACATTTTTCTCCAAAACTATAACAGATGCAAGCTTGTCCTGTTTGGTGGAGATGATATTTAATAAAATAAGTAGAAATCCACTAAAAGTTTTGTTTGGTTATCTTGCAATCCCGAGATAATCGTCTCCATGCTCCAAATCCATTTTAAAGCCATTTTTAAGGCATTTCGCGCATACATGAAATGAACACATTTTTCTCCAAAACTATAACAGATGCAAGCTTGTCCTGTTTGGTGGAGATAATATTTAATAAAATAAGTAGAAATCTACTAAAAGTTTCGTTTGTTTATATTGCCATCCTGAGATAATCGTCTCCATGCTCCAAATCCATTTTAAAGCCATTTTTAAGGCATTTTGCGCATACATGAAATGAACACATTTTTCTCCAAAACTATAACACATGCAAGCTTGTCCTGTTTGGTGGAGATGATATTTAATAAAATAAGTAGAAATCTACTAAAAGTTTTGTTTGGTTATCTTGCAATCCCGAGATAATCGTCTCCATGCTCCAAATCCATTTTAAAGCCATTTTTAAGGCATTTCGCGCATACATGAAATGAACACATTTTTCTCCAAAACTATAACAGATGCAAGCTTGTCCTGTTTGGTGGAGATGATATTTAATAAAATAAGTAGAAATCCACTAAAAGTTTTGTTTGGTTATCTTGCAATCCCGAGATAATCGTCTCCATGCTCCAAATCCATTTTAAAGCCATTTTTAAGGCATTTCGCGCATACATGAAATGAACACATTTTTCTCCAAAACTATAACAGATGCAAGCTTGTCCTGTTTGGTGGAGATGATATTTAATAAAATAAGTAGAAATCCACTAAAAGTTTTGTTTGGTTATCTTGCAATCCCGAGATAATCGTCTCCATGCTCCAAATCCATTTTAAAGCCATGTTTAAGGCATTTCGCGCATACATGAAATGAACACATTTTTCTCCAAAACTATAACAGATGCAAGCTTGTCCTGTTTGGTGGAGATGATATTTAATAAAATAAGTAGAAATCCACTAAAAGTTTTGTTTGGTTATCTTGCAATCCCGAGATAATCGTCTCCATGCTCCAAATCCATTTTAAAGCCATTTCAAAGGCATTTTGCGCATACATGAAATTAACACATTTTTCTCCAAAACTATAACACATGCAAGCTTGTCCTGTTTGGTGGAGATGATATTTAATAAAATAAGTAGAAATCCACTAAAAGTTTTGTTTGGTTATCTTGCAATCCCGAGATAATCGTCTCCATGCTCCAAATCCATTTTAAAGCCATTTTTAAGGCATTTCGCGCATACATGAAATGAACACATTTTTCTCCAAAACTATAACAGATGCAGGCTTGTCCTGTTTGGTGGAGATGATATTTAATAAAATAAGTAGAAATCCACTAAAAGTTTTGTTTGGTTATCTTGCAATCCCGAGATAATCGTCTCCATGCTCCAAATCCATTTTAAAGCCATTTTAAGGCATTTCGCGCATACATGAAATGAACACATTTTTCTCCAAAACTATAACAGATGCAAGCTTGTCCTGTTTGGTGGAGATGATATTTAATAAAATAAGTAGAAATCCACTAAAAGTTTTGTTTGGTTATCTTGCAATCCCGAGATAATCGTCTCCATGCTCCAAATCCATTTTAAAGCCATTTTTAAGGCATTTCGCGCATACATGAAATGAACACATTTTTCTCCAAAACTATAACAGATGCAAGCTTGTCCTGTTTGGTGGAGATGATATTTAATAAAATAAGTAGAAATCCACTAAAAGTTTTGTTTGGTTATATTGCAATCCCGAGATAATCGTCTCCATGCTCCAAATCCATTTTAAAGCCATTTTTAAGGCATTTCGCGCATACATGAAATGAACACATTTTTCTCCAAAACTATAACAGATGCAAGCTTGTCCTGTTTGGTGGAGATGATATTTAATAAAATAAGTAGAAATCCACTAAAAGTTTTGTTTGGTTATCTTGCAATCCCGAGATAATCGTCTCCATGCTCCAAATCCATTTTAAAGCCATTTTTAAGGCATTTCGCGCATACATGAAATGAACACATTTTTCTCCAAAACTATAACAGATGCAAGCTTGTCCTGTTTGGTGGAGATGATATTTAATAAAATAAGTAGAAATCAATCCACTAAAAGTTTTGTTTGGTTATCTTGCAATCCCGAGATAATCGTCTCCATGCTCCAAATCCATTTTAAAGCCATTTTTAAGGCATTTCGCGCATACATGAAATGAACACATTTTTCTCCAAAACTATAACAGATGCAAGCTTGTCCTGTTTGGTGGAGATGATATTTAATAAAATAAGTAGAAATCCACTAAAAGTTTTGTTTGGTTATCTTGCAATCCCGAGATAATCGTCTCCATGCTCCAAATCCATTTTAAAGCCATTTCAAAGGCATTTTGCGCATACATGAAATTAACACATTTTTCTCCAAAACTATAACACATGCAAGCTTGTCCTGTTTGGTGGAGATGATATTTAATAAAATAAGTAGAAATCCACTAAAAGATTTGTTTGGTTATCTTGCAATCCCGAGATAATCGTCTCCATGCTCCAAATCCATTTTAAAGCCATTTTTAAGGCATTTCGCGCATACATGAAATGAACACATTTTTCTCCAAAACTATAACAGATGCAAGCTTGTCCTGTTTGGTGGAGATGATATTTAATAAAATAAGTAGAAATCCACTAAAAGTTTTGTTTGGTTATCTTGCAATCCCGAGATAATCGTCTCCATGCTCCAAATCCATTTTAAAGCCATTTTTAAGGCATTTCGCGCATACATGAAATGAACACATTTTTCTCCAAAACTATAACAGATGCAAGCTTGTCCTGTTTGGTGGAGATGATATTTAATAAAATAAGTAGAAATCCACTAAAAGTTTTGTTTGGTTATCTTGCAATCCCGAGATAATCGTCTCCATGCTCCAAATCCATTTTAAAGCCATTTCAAAGGCATTTTGCGCATACATGAAATGAACACATTTTTCTCCAAAACTATAACACATGCAAGCTTGTCCTGTTTGGTGGAGATGATATTTAATAAAATAAGTAGAAATCCACTAAAAGTTTTGTTTGGTTATCTTGCAATCCCGAGATAATCGTCTCCATGCTCCAAATCCATTTTAAAGCCATTTTTAAGGCATTTCGCGCATACATGAAATGAACACATTTTTCTCCAAAACTATAACAGATGCAAGCTTGTCCTGTTTGGTGGAGATGATATTTAATAAAATAAGTAGAAATCCACTAAAAGTTTTGTTTGGTTATCTTGCAATCCCGAGATAATCGTCTCCATGCTCCAAATCCATTTTAAAGCCATTTTTAAGGCATTTCGCGCATACATGAAATGAACACATTTTTCTCCAAAACTATAACAGATGCAAGCTTGTCCTGTTTGGTGGAGATGATATTTAATAAAATAAGTAGAAATCCACTAAAAGTTTTGTTTGGTTATCTTGCAATCCCGAGATAATCGTCTCCATGCTCCAAATCCATTTTAAAGCCATTTTTAAGGCATTTCGCGCATACATGAAATGAACACATTTTTCTCCAAAACAATAACAGATGCAAGCTTGTCCTGTTTGGTGGAGATGATATTTAATAAAATAAGTAGAAATCCACTAAAAGTTTTGTTTGGTTATCTTGCAATCCCGAGATAATCGTCTCCATGCTCCAAATCCATTTTAAAGCCATTTTTAAGGCATTTCGCGCATACATGAAATGAACACATTTTTCTCCAAAACTATAACAGATGCAAGCTTGTCCTGTTTGGTGGAGATGATATTTAATAAAATAAGTAGAAATCCACTAAAAGTTTTGTTTGGTTATATTGCAATCCCGAGATAATCGTCTCCATGCTCCAAATCCATTTTAAAGCCATTTTTAAGGCATTTCGCGCATACATGAAATGAACACATTTTTCTCCAAAACTATAACAGATACAAGCTTGTCCTGTTTGGTGGAGATGATATTTAATAAAATAAGTAGAAATCCACTAAAAGTTTTGTTTGGTTATCTTGCAATCCCGAGATAATCGTCTCCATGCTCCAAATCCATTTTAAAGCCATTTTTAAGGCATTTCGCGCATACATGAAATGAACACATTTTTCTCCAAAACTATAACAGATGCAAGCTTGTCCTGTTTGGTGGAGATGATATTTAATAAAATAAGTAGAAATCCACTAAACGTTTTGTTTGGTTATCTTGCAATCCCGAGATAATCGTCTCCATGCTCCAAATCCATTTTAAAGCCATTTTTAAGGCATTTCGCGCATACATGAAATGAACACATTTTTCTCCAAAACTATAACAGATGCAAGCTTGTCCTGTTTGGTGGAGATGATATTTAATAAAATAAGTAGAAATCCACTAAAAGTTTTGTTTGGTTATCTTGCAATCCCGAGATAATCGTCTCCATGCTCCAAATCCATTTTAAAGCCATTTCAAAGGCATTTTGCGCATACATGAAATTAACACATTTTTCTCCAAAACTATAACACATGCAAGCTTGTCCTGTTTGGTGGAGATGATATTTAATAAAATAAGTAGAAATCCACTAAAAGTTTTGTTTGGTTATCTTGCAATCCCGAGATAATCGTCTCCATGCTCCAAATCCATTTTAAAGCCATTTTTAAGGCATTTCGCGCATACATGAAATGAACACATTTTTCTCCAAAACTATAACAGATGCAAGCTTGTCCTGTTTGGTGGAGATGATATTTAATAAAATAAGTAGAAATCCACTAAAAGTTTTGTTTGGTTATCTTGCAATCCCGAGATAATCGTCTCCATGCTCCAAATCCATTTTAAAGCCATTTTTAAGGAATTTCGCGCATACATGAAATGAACACATTTTTCTCCAAAACTATAACAGATGCAAGCTTGTCCTGTTTGGTGGAGATGATATTTAATAAAATAAGTAGAAATCCACTAAACGTTTTGTTTGGTTATCTTGCAATCCCGAGATAATCGTCTCCATGCTCCAAATCCATTTTAAAGCCATTTTTAAGGCATTTCGCGCATACATGAAATGAACACATTTTTCTCCAAAACTATAACAGATGCAAGCTTGTCCTGTTTGGTGGAGATGATATTTAATAAAATAAGTAGAAATCCACTAAAAGTTTTGTTTGGTTATCTTGCAATCCCGAGATAATCGTCTCCATGCTCCAAATCCATTTTAAAGCCATTTTTAAGGCATTTCGCGCATACATGAAATGAACACATTTTTCTCCAAAACTATAACAGATGCAAGCTTGTCCTGTTTGGTGGAGATGATATTTAATAAAATAAGTAGAAATCCACTAAAAGTTTTGTTTGGTTATCTTGCAATCCCGAGATAATCGTCTCCATGCTCCAAATCCATTTTAAAGCCATTTTTAAGGTATTTCGCGCATACATGAAATGAACACATTTTTCTCCAAAACTATAACAGATGCAAGCTTGTCCTGTTTGGTGGAGATGATATTTAATAAAATAAGTAGAAATCCACTAAAAGTTTTGTTTGGTTATCTTGCAATCCCGAGATAATCGTCTCCATGCTCCAAATCCATTTTAAAGCCATTTTTAAGGTATTTCGCGCATACATGAAATGAACACATTTTTCTCCAAAACTATAACAGATGCAAGCTTGTCCTGTTTGGTGGAGATGATATTTAATAAAATAAGTAGAAATCCACTAAAAGTTTTGTTTGGTTATCTTGCAATCCCGAGATAATCGTCTCCATGCTCCAAATCCATTTTAAAGCCATTTCAAAGGCATTTTGCGCATACATGAAATTAACACATTTTTCTCCAAAACTATAACACATGCAAGCTTGTCCTGTTTGGTGGAGATGATATTTAATAAAATAAGTAGAAATCCACTAAAAGTTTTGTTTGGTTATCTTGCAATCCCGAGATAATCGTCTCCATGCTCCAAATCCATTTTAAAGCCATTTTTAAGGCATTTCGCGCATACATGAAATGAACACATTTTTCTCCAAAACTATAACAGATGCAAGCTTGTCCTGTTTGGTGGAGATGATATTTAATAAAATAAGTAGAAATCCACTAAAAGTTTTGTTTGGTTATCTTGCAATCCCGAGATAATCGTCTCCATGCTCCAAATCCATTTTAAAGCCATTTTTAAGGCATTTCGCGCATACATGAAATGAACACATTTTTCTCCAAAACTATAACAGATGCAAGCTTGTCCTGTTTGGTGGAGATGATATTTAATAAAATAAGTAGAAATCCACTAAACGTTTTGTTTGGTTATCTTGCAATCCCGAGATAATCGTCTCCATGCTCCAAATCCATTTTAAAGCCATTTTTAAGGCATTTCGCGCATACATGAAATGAACACATTTTTCTCCAAAACTATAACAGATGCAAGCTTGTCCTGTTTGGTGGAGATGATATTTAATAAAATAAGTAGAAATCCACTAAAAGTTTTGTTTGGTTATATTGCAATCCCGAGATAATCGTCTCCATGCTCCAAATCCATTTTAAAGCCATTTTTAAGGCATTTCGCGCATACATGAAATGAACACATTTTTCTCCAAAACTATAACAGATGCAAGCTTGTCCTGTTTGGTGGAGATGATATTTAATAAAATAAGTAGAAATCCACTAAACGTTTTGTTTGGTTATCTTGCAATCCCGAGATAATCGTCTCCATGCTCCAAATCCATTTTAAAGCCATTTTTAAGGCATTTCGCGCATACATGAAATGAACACATTTTTCTCCAAAACTATAACAGATGCAAGCTTGTCCTGTTTGGTGGAGATGATATTTAATAAAATAAGTAGAAATCCACTAAAAGTTTTGTTTGGTTATCTTGCAATCCCGAGATAATCGTCTCCATGCTCCAAATCCATTTTAAAGCCATTTTTAAGGCATTTCGCGCATACATGAAATGAACACATTTTTCTCCAAAACTATAACAGATGCAAGCTTGTCCTGTTTGGTGGAGATGATATTTAATAAAATAAGTAGAAATCCACTAAAAGTTTTGTTTGGTTATCTTGCAATCCCGAGATAATCGTCTCCATGCTCCAAATCCATTTTAAAGCCATTTTTAAGGCATTTCGCGCATACATGAAATGAACACATTTTTCTCCAAAACTATAACAGATGCAAGCTTGTCCTGTTTGGTGGAGATGATATTTAATAAAATAAGTAGAAATCCACTAAAAGTTTTGTTTGGTTATATTGCAATCCCGAGATAATCGTCTCCATGCTCCAAATCCATTTTAAAGCCATTTTTTAAGGCATTTCGCGCATACATGAAATGAACACATTTTTCTCCAAAACTATAACAGATGCAAGCTTGTCCTGTTTGGTGGAGATGATATTTAATAAAATAAGTAGAAATCCACTAAAAGTTTTGTTTGGTTATCTTGCAATCCCGAGATAATCGTCTCCATGCTCCAAATCCATTTTAAAGCCATTTTTAAGGCATTTCGCGCATACATGAAATGAACACATTTTTCTCCAAAACTATAACAGATGCAAGCTTGTCCTGTTTGGTGGAGATGATATTTAATAAAATAAGTAGAAATCCACTAAAAGTTTTGTTTGGTTATCTTGCAATCCCGAGATAATCGTCTCCATGCTCCAAATCCATTTTAAAGCCATTTTTAAGGTATTTCGCGCATACATGAAATGAACACATTTTTCTCCAAAACTATAACAGATGCAAGCTTGTCCTGTTTGGTGGAGATGATATTTAATAAAATAAGTAGAAATCCACTAAAAGTTTTGTTTGGTTATCTTGCAATCCCGAGATAATCGTCTCCATGCTCCAAATCCATTTTAAAGCCATTTCAAAGGCATTTTGCGCATACATGAAATTAACACATTTTTCTCCAAAACTATAACACATGCAAGCTTGTCCTGTTTGGTGGAGATGATATTTAATAAAATAAGTAGAAATCCACTAAAAGTTTTGTTTGGTTATCTTGCAATCCCGAGATAATCGTCTCCATGCTCCAAATCCATTTTAAAGCCATTTTTAAGGCATTTCGCGCATACATGAAATGAACACATTTTTCTCCAAAACTATAACAGATGCAAGCTTGTCCTGTTTGGTGGAGATGATATTTAATAAAATAAGTAGAAATCCACTAAAAGTTTTGTTTGGTTATCTTGCAATCCCGAGATAATCGTCTCCATGCTCCAAATCCATTTTAAAGCCATTTTTAAGGCATTTCGCGCATACATGAAATGAACACATTTTTCTCCAAAACTATAACAGATGCAAGCTTGTCCTGTTTGGTGGAGATGATATTTAATAAAATAAGTAGAAATCCACTAAACGTTTTGTTTGGTTATCTTGCAATCCCGAGATAATCGTCTCCATGCTCCAAATCCATTTTAAAGCCATTTTTAAGGCATTTCGCGCATACATGAAATGAACACATTTTTCTCCAAAACTATAACAGATGCAAGCTTGTCCTGTTTGGTGGAGATGATATTTAATAAAATAAGTAGAAATCCACTAAAAGTTTTGTTTGGTTATATTGCAATCCCGAGATAATCGTCTCCATGCTCCAAATCCATTTTAAAGCCATTTTTAAGGCATTTCGCGCATACATGAAATGAACACATTTTTCTCCAAAACTATAACAGATGCAAGCTTGTCCTGTTTGGTGGAGATGATATTTAATAAAATAAGTAGAAATCCACTAAACGTTTTGTTTGGTTATCTTGCAATCCCGAGATAATCGTCTCCATGCTCCAAATCCATTTTAAAGCCATTTTTAAGGCATTTCGCGCATACATGAAATGAACACATTTTTCTCCAAAACTATAACAGATGCAAGCTTGTCCTGTTTGGTGGAGATGATATTTAATAAAATAAGTAGAAATCCACTAAAAGTTTTGTTTGGTTATCTTGCAATCCCGAGATAATCGTCTCCATGCTCCAAATCCATTTTAAAGCCATTTTTAAGGCATTTCGCGCATACATGAAATGAACACATTTTTCTCCAAAACTTTAACAGATGCAAGCTTGTCCTGTTTGGTGGAGATGATATTTAATAAAATAAGTAGAAATCCACTAAAAGTTTTGTTTGGTTATCTTGCAATCCCGAGATAATCGTCTCCATGCTCCAAATCCATTTTAAAGCCATTTTTAAGGCATTTCGCGCATACATGAAATGAACACATTTTTCTCCAAAACTATAACAGATGCAAGCTTGTCCTGTTTGGTGGAGATGATATTTAATAAAATAAGTAGAAATCCACTAAAAGTTTTGTTTGGTTATCTTGCAATCCCGAGATAATCGTCTCCATGCTCCAAATCCATTTTAAAGCCATTTTTAAGGCATTTCGCGCATACATGAAATGAACACATTTTTCTCCAAAACTATAACAGATGCAAGCTTGTCCTGTTTGGTGGAGATAATATTTAATAAAATAAGTAGAAATCTACTAAAAGTTTCGTTTGTTTATATTGCCATCCTGAGATAATCGTCTCCATGCTCCAAATCCATTTTAAAGCCATTTTTAAGGCATTTTGCGCATACATGAAATGAACACATTTTTCTCCAAAACTATAACACATGCAAGTTTGTCCTGTTTGGTGGAGATGATATTTAATAAAATAAGTAGAAATCTACTAAAAGTTTTGTTTGGTTATCTTGCAATCCCGAGATAATCGTCTCCATGCTCCAAATCCATTTTAAAGCCATTTTTAAGGCATTTCGCGCATACATGAAATGAACACATTTTTCTCCAAAACTATAACAGATGCAAGCTTGTCCTGTTTGGTGGAGATGATATTTAATAAAATAAGTAGAAATCCACTAAAAGTTTTGTTTGGTTATCTTGCAATCCCGAGATAATCGTCTCCATGCTCCAAATCCATTTTAAAGCCATTTTTAAGGCATTTCGCGCATACATGAAATGAACACATTTTTCTCCAAAACTATAACAGATGCAAGCTTGTCCTGTTTGGTGGAGATGATATTTAATAAAATAAGTAGAAATCCACTAAACGTTTTGTTTGGTTATCTTGCAATCCCGAGATAATCGTCTCCATGCTCCAAATCCATTTTAAAGCCATTTTTAAGGCATTTCGCGCATACATGAAATGAACACATTTTTCTCCAAAACTATAACAGATGCAAGCTTGTCCTGTTTGGTGGAGATGATATTTAATAAAATAAGTAGAAATCCACTAAAAGTTTTGTTTGGTTATCTTGCAATCCCGAGATAATCGTCTCCATGCTCCAAATCCATTTTAAAGCCATTTTTAAGGCATTTCGCGCATACATGAAATGAACACATTTTTCTCCAAAACTATAACAGATGCAAGCTTGTCCTGTTTGGTGGAGATGATATTTAATAAAATAAGTAGAAATCCACTAAAAGTTTTGTTTGGTTATCTTGCAATCCCGAGATAATCGTCTCCATGCTCCAAATCCATTTTAAAGCCATTTTTAAGGCATTTCGCGCATACATGAAATGAACACATTTTTCTCCAAAACTATAACAGATGCAAGCTTGTCCTGTTTGGTGGAGATGATATTTAATAAAATAAGTAGAAATCCACTAAAAGTTTTGTTTGGTTATATTGCAATCCCGAGATAATCGTCTCCATGCTCCAAATCCATTTTAAAGCCATTTTTAAGGCATTTCGCGCATACATGAAATGAACACATTTTTCTCCAAAACTATAACAGATGCAAGCTTGTCCTGTTTGGTGGAGATGATATTTAATAAAATAAGTAGAAATCCACTAAAAGTTTTGTTTGGTTATCTTGCAATCCCGAGATAATCGTCTCCATGCTCCAAATCCATTTTAAAGCCATTTTTAAGGCATTTCGCGCATACATGAAATGAACACATTTTTCTCCAAAACTATAACAGATGCAAGCTTGTCCTGTTTGGTGGAGATGATATTTAATAAAATAAGTAGAAATCCACTAAAAGTTTTGTTTGGTTATCTTGCAATCCCGAGATAATCGTCTCCATGCTCCAAATCCATTTTAAAGCCATTTTTAAGGCATTTCGCGCATACATGAAATGAACACATTTTTCTCCAAAACTATAACAGATGCAAGCTTGTCCTGTTTGGTGGAGATAATATTAATAATAAATAAGTAGAAATCTACTAAAAGTTTCGTTTGTTTATATTGCCATCCTGAGATAATCGTCTCCATGCTCCAAATCCATTTTAAAGCCATTTTTAAGGCATTTTGCGCATACATGAAATGAACACATTTTTCTCCAAAACTATAACACATGCAAGCTTGTCCTGTTTGGTGGAGATGATATTTAATAAAATAAGTAGAAATCCACTAAAAGTTTTGTTTGGTTATCTTGCAATCCCGAGATAATCGTCTCCATGCTCCAAATCCATTTTAAAGCCATTTTTAAGGCATTTCGCGCATACATGAAATGAACACATTTTTCTCCAAAACTATAACAGATGCAAGCTTGTCCTGTTTGGTGGAGATGATATTTAATAAAATAAGTAGAAATCCACTAAAAGTTTTGTTTGGTTATCTTGCAATCCCGAGATAATCGTCTCCATGCTCCAAATCCATTTTAAAGCCATTTTTAAGGCATTTCGCGCATACATGAAATGAACACATTTTTCTCCAAAACTATAACAGATGAAAGCTTGTCCTGTTTGGTGGAGATGATATTTAATAAAATAAGTAGAAATCCACTAAAAGTTTTGTTTGGTTATCTTGCAATCCCGAGATAATCGTCTCCATGCTCCAAATCCATTTTAAAGCCATTTTTAAGGCATTTCGCGCATACATGAAATGAACACATTTTTCTCCAAAACTATAACAGATGCAAGCTTGTCCTGTTTGGTGGAGATGATATTTAATAAAATAAGTAGAAATCCACTAAAAGTTTTGTTTGGTTATCTTGCAATCCCGAGATAATCGTCTCCATGCTCCAAATCCATTTTAAAGCCATTTTTAAGGCATTTCGCGCATACATGAAATGAACACATTTTTCTCCAAAACTATAACAGATGCAAGCTTGTCCTGTTTGGTGGAGATGATATTTAATAAAATAAGTAGAAATCCACTAAAAGTTTTGTTTGGTTATCTTGCAATCCCGAGATAATCGTCTCCATGCTCCAAATCCATTTTAAAGCCATTTTTAAGGCATTTCGCGCATACATGAAATGAACACATTTTTCTCCAAAACTATAACAGATGCAAGCTTGTCCTGTTTGGTGGAGATGATATTTAATAAATAAGTAGAAATCCACTAAAAGTTTTGTTTGGTTATCTTGCAATCCCGAGATAATCGTCTCCATGCTCCAAATCCATTTTAAAGCCATTTTTAAGGCATTTCGCGCATACATGAAATGAACACATTTTTCTCCAAAACTATAACAGATGCAAGCTTGTCCTGTTTGGTGGAGATGATATTTAATAAAATAAGTAGAAATCCACTAAAAGTTTTGTTTGGTTATCTTGCAATCCCGAGATAATCGTCTCCATGCTCCAAATCCATTTTAAAGCCATTTTTAAGGCATTTCGCGCATACATGAAATGAACACATTTTTCTCCAAAACTATAACAGATGCAAGCTTGTCCTGTTTGGTGGAGATAATATTTAATAAAATAAGTAGAAATCTACTAAAAGTTTCGTTTGTTTATATTGCCATCCTGAGATAATCGTCTCCATGCTCCAAATCCATTTTAAAGCCATTTTTAAGGCATTTTGCGCATACATGAAATGAACACATTTTTCTCCAAAACTATAACACATGCAAGCTTGTCCTGTTTGGTGGAGATGATATTTAATAAAATAAGTAGAAATCCACTAAAAGTTTTGTTTGGTTATCTTGCAATCCCGAGATAATCGTCTCCATGCTCCAAATCCATTTTAAAGCCATTTTTAAGGCATTTCGCGCATACATGAAATGAACACATTTTTCTCCAAAACTATAACAGATGCAAGCTTGTCCTGTTTGGTGGAGATGATATTTAATAAATAAGTAGAAATCCACTAAAAGTTTTGTTTGGTTATCTTGCAATCCCGAGATAATCGTCTCCATGCTCCAAATCCATTTTTAAAGCCATTTTAAGGCATTTCGCGCATACATGAAATGAACACATTTTTCTCCAAAACTATAACAGATGAAAGCTTGTCCTGTTTGGTGGAGATGATATTTAATAAAATAAGTAGAAATCCACTAAAAGTTTTGTTTGGTTATCTTGCAATCCCGAGATAATCGTCTCCATGCTCCAAATCCATTTTAAAGCCATTTTTAAGGCATTTCGCGCATACATGAAATGAACACATTTTTCTCCAAAACTATAACAGATGCAAGCTTGTCCTGTTTGGTGGAGATGATATTTAATAAAATAAGTAGAAATCCACTAAAAGTTTTGTTTGGTTATCTTGCAATCCCGAGATAATCGTCTCCATGCTCCAAATCCATTTTAAAGCCATTTTTAAGGCATTTCGCGCATACATGAAATGAACACATTTTTCTCCAAAACTATAACAGATGCAAGCTTGTCCTGTTTGCTGGAGATGATATTTAATAAAATAAGTAGAAATCCACTAAAAGTTTTGTTTGGTTATCTTGCAATCCCGAGATAATCGTCTCCATGCTCCAAATCCATTTTAAAGCCATTTTTAAGGCATTTCGCCATACATGAAATGAACACATTTTTCTCCAAAACTATAACAGATGCAAGCTTGTCCTGTTTGGTGGAGATGATATTTAATAAAATAAGTAGAAATCCACTAAAAGTTTGTTTGGTTATCTTGCAATCCCGAGATAATCGTCTTCATGCTCCAAATCCATTTTAAAGCCATTTTTAAGGCATTTCGCGCATACATGAAATGAACACATTTTTCTCCAAAACTATAACAGATGCAAGCTTGTCCTGTTTGGTGGAGATGATATTTAATAAAATAAGTAGAAATCCACTAAAAGTTTTGTTTGGTTATCTTGCAATCCCGAGATAATCGTCTCCATGCTCCAAATCCATTTTAAAGCCATTTTTAAGGCATTTCGCGCATACATGAAATGAACACATTTTTCTCCAAAACTATAACAGATGCAAGCTTGTCCTGTTTGGTGGAGATGATATTTAATAAAATAAGTAGAAATCCACTAAAAGTTTTGTTTGGTTATCTTGCAATCCCGAGATAATCGTCTCCATGCTCCAAATCCATTTTAAAGCCATTTTTAAGGCATTTCGCGCATACATGAAATGAACACATTTTTCTCCAAAACTGTAACAGATGCAAGCTTGTCCTGTTTGGTGGAGATGATATTTAATAAAATAAGTAGAAATCCACTAAAAGTTTTGTTTGGTTATCTTGCAATCCCGAGATAATCGTCTCCATGCTCAAAATCCATTTTAAAGCCATTTTTAAGGCATTTCGCGCATACATGAAATGAACACATTTTCTCCAAAACTATAACAGATGCAAGCTTGTCCTGTTTGGTGGAGATGATATTTAATAAAATAAGTAGAAATCCACTAAAAGTTTTGTTTGGTTATCTTGCAATCCCGAGATAATCGTCTCCATGCTCCAAATCCATTTTAAAGCCATTTTTAAGGCATTTCGCGCATACATGAAATGAACACATTTTTCTCCAAAACTATAACAGATGCAAGCTTGTCCTGTTTGGTGGAGATGATATTTAATAAAATAAGTAGAAATCCACTAAAAGTTTTGTTTGGTTATCTTGCAATCCCGAGATAATCGTCTCCATGCTCCAAATCCATTTTAAAGCCATTTTTAAGGCATTTCGCGCATACATGAAATGAACACATTTTTCTCCAAAACTATAACAGATGCAAGCTTGTCCTGTTTGGTGGAGATGATATTTAATAAAATAAGTAGAAATCCACTAAAAGTTTTGTTTGGTTATCTTGCAATCCCGAGATAATCGTCTCCATGCTCCAAATCCATTTTAAAGCCATTTTTAAGGCATTTCGCGCATACATGAAATGAACACATTTTTCTCCAAAACTATAACAGATGCAAGCTTGTCCCTGTTTGGTGGAGATGATATTTAATAAAATAAGTAGAAATCCACTAAAAGTTTTGTTTGGTTATCTTGCAATCCCGAGATAATCGTCTCCATGCTCCAAATCCATTTTAAAGCCATTTTTAAGGCATTTCGCGCATACATGAAATGAACACATTTTTCTCCAAAACTATAACAGATGCAAGCTTGTCCTGTTTGGTGGAGATGATATTTAATAAAATAAGTAGAAATCCACTAAAAGTTTTGTTTGGTTATCTTGCAATCCCGAGATAATCGTCTCCATGCTCCAAATCCATTTTAAAGCCATTTTTAAGGCATTTCGCGCATACATGAAATGAACACATTTTTCTCCAAAACTATAACAGATGCAAGCTTGTCCTGTTTGGTGGAGATGATATTTAATAAAATAAGTAGAAATCCACTAAAAGTTTTGTTTGGTTATCTTGCAATCCCGAGATAATCGTCTCCATGCTCCAAATCCATTTTAAAGCCATTTTTAAGGCATTTCGCGCATACATGAAATGAACACATTTTTCTCCAAAACTATAACAGATGCAAGCTTGTCCTGTTTGGTGGAGATGATATTTAATAAAATAAGTAGAAATCCACTAAAAGTTTTGTTTGGTTATCTTGCAATCCCGAGATAATCGTCTCCATGCTCCAAATCCATTTTAAAGCCATTTTTAAGGCATTTCGCGCATACATGAAATGAACACATTTTTCTCCAAAACTATAACAGATGCAAGCTTGTCCTGTTTGGTGGAGATGATATTTAATAAAATAAGTAGAAATCCACTAAAAGTTTTGTTTGGTTATCTTGCAATCCCGAGATAATCGTCTCCATGCTCCAAATCCATTTTAAAGCCATTTTTAAGGCATTTCGCGCATACATGAAATGAACACATTTTTCTCCAAAACTATAACAGATGCAAGCTTGTCCTGTTTGGTGGAGATGATATTTAATAAAATAAGTAGAAATCCACTAAAAGTTTTGTTTGGTTATCTTGCAATCCCGAGATAATCGTCTCCATGCTCCAAATCCATTTTAAAGCCATTTTTAAGGCATTTCGCGCATACATGAAATGAACACATTTTTCTCCAAAACTATAACAGATGCAAGCTTGTCCTGTTTGGTGGAGATGATATTTAATAAAATAAGTAGAAATCCACTAAAAGTTTTGTTTGGTTATCTTGCAATCCCGAGATAATCGTCTCCATGCTCCAAATCCATTTAAAGCCATTTTTAAGGCATTTCGCGCATACATGAAATGAACACATTTTTCTCCAAAACTATAACAGATGAAAGCTTGTCCTGTTTGGTGGAGATGATATTTAATAAAATAAGTAGAAATCCACTAAAAGTTTTGTTTGGTTATCTTGCAATCCCGAGATAATCGTCTCCATGCTCCAAATCCATTTTAAAGCCATTTTTAAGGCATTTCGCGCATACATGAAATGAACACATTTTTCTCCAAAACTATAACAGATGCAAGCTTGTCCTGTTTGGTGGAGATGATATTTAATAAAATAAGTAGAAATCCACTAAAAGTTTTGTTTGGTTATCTTGCAATCCCGAGATAATCGTCTCCATGCTCCAAATCCATTTTAAAGCCATTTTTAAGGCATTTCGCGCATACATGAAATGAACACATTTTTCTCCAAAACTATAACAGATGCAAGCTTGTCCTGTTTGGTGGAGATGATATTTAATAAAATAAGTAGAAATCCACTAAAAGTTTTGTTTGGTTATCTTGCAATCCCGAGATAATCGTCTCCATGCTCCAAATCCATTTTAAAGCCATTTTTAAGGCATTTCGCGCATACATGAAATGAACACATTTTTCTCCAAAACTATAACAGATGCAAGCTTGTCCTGTTTGGTGGAGATGATATTTAATAAAATAAGTAGAAATCCACTAAAAGTTTTGTTTGGTTATCTTGCAATCCCGAGATAATCGTCTCCATGCTCCAAATCCATTTTAAAGCCATTTTTAAGGCATTTCGCGCATACATGAAATGAACACATTTTTCTCCAAAACTATAACAGATGCAAGCTTGTCCTGTTTGGTGGAGATGATATTTAATAAAATAAGTAGAAATCCACTAAAAGTTTTGTTTGGTTATCTTGCAATCCCGAGATAATCGTCTCCATGCTCCAAATCCATTTTAAAGCCATTTTTAAGGCATTTCGCGCATACATGAAATGAACACATTTTTCTCCAAAACTATAACAGATGCAAGCTTGTCCTGTTTGGTGGAGATGATATTTAATAAAATAAGTAGAAATCCACTAAAAGTTTTGTTTGGTTATCTTGCAATCCCGAGATAATCGTCTCCATGCTCCAAATCCATTTTAAAGCCATTTTTAAGGCATTTCGCGCATACATGAAATGAACACATTTTTCTCCAAAACTATAACAGATGCAAGCTTGTCCTGTTTGGTGGAGATGATATTTAATAAAATAAGTAGAAATCCACTAAAAGTTTTGTTTGGTTATCTTGCAATCCCGAGATAATCGTCTCCATGCTCCAAATCCATTTTAAAGCCATTTTTAAGGCATTTCGCGCATACATGAAATGAACACATTTTTCTCCAAAACTATAACAGATGCAAGCTTGTCCTGTTTGGTGGAGATGATATTTAATAAAATAAGTAGAAATCCACTAAAAGTTTTGTTTGGTTATCTTGCAATCCCGAGATAATCGTCTCCATGCTCCAAATCCATTTT
The DNA here is from genome assembly GCF_048569485.1 of Anomaloglossus baeobatrachus. Classification (NCBI taxonomy): domain Eukaryota; kingdom Metazoa; phylum Chordata; class Amphibia; order Anura; family Aromobatidae; genus Anomaloglossus; species Anomaloglossus baeobatrachus. The sequence goes on from NW_027443223.1 coordinate 48,110, forward strand.
AAAGCCATTTTAAGGCATTTCGCGCATACATGAAATGAACACATTTTTCTCCAAAACTATAACAGATGCAAGCTTGTCCTGTTTGGTGGAGATGATATTTAATAAAATAAGTAGAAATCCACTAAAAGTTTTGTTTGGTTATCTTGCAATCCCGAGATAATCGTCTCCATGCTCCAAATCCATTTTTAAGGCATTTCGCGCATACATGAAATGAACACATTTTTCTCCAAAACTATAACAGATGCAAGCTTGTCCTGTTTGGTGGAGATGATATTTAATAAAATAAGTAGAAATCCACTAAAAGTTTTGTTTGGTTATCTTGCAATCCCGAGATAATCGTCTCCATGCTCCAAATCCATTTTAAGCCATTTTTAAGGCATTTTCGCGCATACATGAAATGAACACATTTTTCTCCAAAACTATAACAGATGCAAGCTTGTCCTGTTTGGTGGAGATGATATTTAATAAAATAAGTAGAAATCCACTAAAAGTTTTGTTTGGTTATCTTGCAATCCCGAGATAATCGTCTCCATGCTCCAAATCCATTTTAAAGCCATTTTTAAGGCATTTCGCGCATACATGAAATGAACACATTTTTCTCCAAAACTATAACAGATGCAAGCTTGTCCTGTTTGGTGGAGATGATATTTAATAAAATAAGTAGAAATCCACTAAAAGTTTTGTTTGGTTATCTTGCAATCCCGAGATAATCGTCTCCATGCTCCAAATCCATTTTAAAGCCATTTTTAAGGCATTTCGCGCATACATGAAATGAACACATTTTTCTCCAAAACTATAACAGATGCAAGCTTGTCCTGTTTGGTGGAGATGATATTTAATAAAATAAGTAGAAATCCACTAAAAGTTTTGTTTGGTTATCTTACAATCCCGAGATAATCGTCTCCATGCTCCAAATCCATTTTAAAGCCATTTTTAAGGCATTTCGCGCATACATGAAATGAACACATTTTTCTCCAAAACTATAACAGATGCAAGCTTGTCCTGTTTGGTGGAGATGATATTTAATAAAATAAGTAGAAATCCACTAAAAGTTTTGTTTGGTTATCTTGCAATCCCGAGATAATCGTCTCCATGCTCCAAATCCATTTTAAAGCCATTTTTAAGGCATTTCGCGCATACATGAAATGAACACATTTTTCTCCAAAACTATAACAGATGCAAGCTTGTCCTGTTTGGTGGAGATGATATTTAATAAAATAAGTAGAAATCCACTAAAAGTTTTGTTTGGTTATCTTGCAATCCCGAGATAATCGTCTCCATGCTCCAAATCCATTTTAAAGCCATTTTTAAGGCATTTCGCGCATACATGAAATGAACACATTTTTCTCCAAAACTATAACAGATGCAAGCTTGTCCTGTTTGGTGGAGATGATATTTAATAAAATAAGTAGAAATCCACTAAAAGTTTTGTTTGGTTATCTTGCAATCCCGAGATAATCGTCTCCATGCTCCAAATCCATTTTAAAGCCATTTTTAAGGCATTTCGCGCATACATGAAATGAACACATTTTTCTCCAAAAACTATAACAGATGCAAGCTTGTCCTGTTTGGTGGAGATGATATTTAATAAAATAAGTAGAAATCCACTAAAAGTTTTGTTTGGTTATCTTGCAATCCCGAGATAATCGTCTCCATGCTCCAAATCCATTTTAAAGCCATTTTTAAGGCATTTCGCGCATACATGAAATGAACACATTTTTCTCCAAAACTATAACAGATGCAAGCTTGTCCTGTTTGGTGGAGATGATATTTAATAAAATAAGTAGAAATCCACTAAAAGTTTTGTTTGGTTATCTTGCAATCCCGAGATAATCGTCTCCATGCTCCAAATCCATTTTAAAGCCATTTTTAAGGCATTTCGCGCATACATGAAATGAACACATTTTTCTCCAAAACTATAACAGATGCAAGCTTGTCCTGTTTGGTGGAGATGATATTTAATAAAATAAGTAGAAATCCACTAAAAGTTTTGTTTGGTTATCTTGCAATCCCGAGATAATCGTCTCCATGCTCCAAATCCATTTTAAAGCCATTTTTAAGGCATTTCGCGCATACATGAAATGAACACATTTTTCTCCAAAACTATAACAGATGCAAGCTTGTCCTGTTTGGTGGAGATGATATTTAATAAAATAAGTAGAAATCCACTAAAAGTTTTGTTTGGTTATCTTGCAATCCCGAGATAATCGTCTCCATGCTCCAAATCCATTTTAAAGCCATTTTTAAGGCATTTCGCGCATACATGAAATGAACACATTTTTCTCCAAAACTATAACAGATGCAAGCTTGTCCTGTTTGGTGGAGATGATATTTAATAAAATAAGTAGAAATCCACTAAAAGTTTTGTTTGGTTATCTTGCAATCCCGAGATAATCGTCTCCATGCTCCAAATCCATTTTAAAGCCATTTTTAAGGCATTTCGCGCATACATGAAATGAACACATTTTTCTCCAAAACTATAACAGATGCAAGCTTGTCCTGTTTGGTGGAGATGATATTTAATAAAATAAGTAGAAATCCACTAAAAGTTTTGTTTGGTTATCTTGCAATCCCGAGATAATCGTCTCCATGCTCCAAATCCATTTTAAAGCCATTTTTAAGGCATTTCGCGCATACATGAAATGAACACATTTTTCTCCAAAACTATAACAGATGCAAGCTTGTCCTGTTTGGTGGAGATGATATTTAATAAAATAAGTAGAAATCCACTAAAAGTTTTGTTTGGTTATCTTGCAATCCCGAGATAATCGTCTCCATGCTCCAAATCCATTTTAAAGCCATTTTTAAGGCATTTCGCGCATACATGAAATGAACACATTTTTCTCCAAAACTATAACAGATGCAAGCTTGTCCTGTTTGGTGGAGATGATATTTAATAAAATAAGTAGAAATCCACTAAAAGTTTTGTTTGGTTATCTTGCAATCCCGAGATAATCGTCTCCATGCTCCAAATCCATTTTAAAGCCATTTTAAGGCATTTCGCGCATACATGAAATGAACACATTTTTCTCCAAAACTATAACAGATGCAAGCTTGTCCTGTTTGGTGGAGATGATATTTAATAAAATAAGTAGAAATCCACTAAAAGTTTTGTTTGGTTATCTTGCAATCCCGAGATAATCGTCTCCATGCTCCAAATCCATTTTAAAGCCATTTCAAAGGCATTTTCGCGCATACATGAAATTAACACATTTTTCTCCAAAACTATAACACATGCAAGCTTGTCCTGTTTGGTGGAGATGATATTTAATAAAATAAGTAGAAATCCACTAAAAGTTTTGTTTGGTTATCTTGCAATCCCGAGATAATCGTCTCCATGCTCCAAATCCATTTTAAAGCCATTTTTAAGGCATTTCGCGCATACATGAAATGAACACATTTTTCTCCAAAACTATAACAGATGCAAGCTTGTCCTGTTTGGTGGAGATGATATTTAATAAAATAAGTAGAAATCCACTAAAAGTTTGTTTGGTTATCTTGCAATCCCGAGATAATCGTCTCCATGCTCCAAATCCATTTTAAAGCCATTTTTAAGGCATTTCGCGCATACATGAAATGAACACATTTTTCTCCAAAACTATAACAGATGCAAGCTTGTCCTGTTTGGTGGAGATGATATTTAATAAAATAAGTAGAAATCCACTAAAAGTTTTGTTTGGTTATCTTGCAATCCCGAGATAATCGTCTCCATGCTCCAAATCCATTTTAAAGCCATTTTTAAGGCATTTCGCGCATACATGAAATGAACACATTTTTCTCCAAAACTATAACAGATGCAAGCTTGTCCTGTTTGGTGGAGATGATATTTAATAAAATAAGTAGAAATCCACTAAAAGTTTTGTTTGGTTATCTTGCAATCCCGAGATAATCGTCTCCATGCTCCAAATCCATTTTAAAGCCATTTTTAAGGCATTTCGCGCATACATGAAATGAACACATTTTTCTCCAAAACTATAACAGATGCAAGCTTGTCCTGTTTGGTGGAGATGATATTTAATAAAATAAGTAGAAATCCACTAAAAGTTTTGTTTGGTTATCTTGCAATCCCGAGATAATCGTCTCCATGCTCCAAATCCATTTTAAAGCCATTTTTAAGGCATTTCGCGCATACATGAAATGAACACATTTTTCTCCAAAACTATAACAGATGCAAGCTTGTCCTGTTTGGTGGAGATAATATTTAATAAAATAAGTAGAAATCTACTAAAAGTTTCGTTTGTTTATATTGCCATCCTGAGATAATCGTCTCCATGCTCCAAATCCATTTTAAAGCCATTTTTAAGGCATTTTGCGCATACATGAAATGAACACATTTTTCTCCAAAACTATAACACATGCAAGCTTGTCCTGTTTGGTGGAGATGATATTTAATAAAATAAGTAGAAATCCACTAAAAGTTTTGTTTGGTTATCTTGCAATCCCGAGATAATCGTCTCCATGCTCCAAATCCATTTTAAAGCCATTTTTAAGGCATTTCGCGCATACATGAAATGAACACATTTTTCTCCAAAACTATAACAGATGCAAGCTTGTCCTGTTTGGTGGAGATGATATTTAATAAAATAAGTAGAAATCCACTAAAAGTTTTGTTTGGTTATCTTGCAATCCCGAGATAATCGTCTCCATGCTCCAAATCCATTTTAAAGCCATTTTTAAGGCATTTCGCGCATACATGAAATGAACACATTTTTCTCCAAAACTATAACAGATGAAAGCTTGTCCTGTTTGGTGGAGATGATATTTAATAAAATAAGTAGAAATCCACTAAAAGTTTTGTTTGGTTATCTTGCAATCCCGAGATAATCGTCTCCATGCTCCAAATCCATTTTAAAGCCATTTTTAAGGCATTTCGCGCATACATGAAATGAACACATTTTTCTCCAAAACTATAACAGATGCAAGCTTGTCCTGTTTGGTGGAGATGATATTTAATAAAATAAGTAGAAATCCACTAAAAGTTTTGTTTGGTTATCTTGCAATCCCGAGATAATCGTCTCCATGCTCCAAATCCATTTTAAAGCCATTTTTAAGGCATTTCGCGCATACATGAAATGAACACATTTTTCTCCAAAACTATAACAGATGCAAGCTTGTCCTGTTTGCTGGAGATGATATTTAATAAAATAAGTAGAAATCCACTAAAAGTTTTGTTTGGTTATCTTGCAATCCCGAGATAATCGTCTCCATGCTCCAAATCCATTTTAAAGCCATTTTTAAGGCATTTCGCGCATACATGAAATGAACACATTTTTCTCCAAAACTATAACAGATGCAAGCTTGTCCTGTTTGGTGGAGATGATATTTAATAAAATAAGTAGAAATCCACTAAAAGTT
>NW_027443224.1:0-53454 GCF_048569485.1 Anomaloglossus baeobatrachus
TTGCAATATAACCAAACAAAACTTTTAGTGGATTTCTACTTATTTTATTAAATATCATCTCCACCAAACAGGACAAGCTTGCATCTGTTATAGTTTTGGAGAAAAATGTGTTCATTTCATGTATGCGCGAAATGCCTTAAAAATGGCTTTAAAATGGATTTGGAGCATGGAGACGATTATCTCGGGATTGCAAGATAACCAAACAAAAATTTCAGTGGATTTCTACTTATTTTATTAAATATCATCTCCACCAAACAAGACAAGCTTGCATCTGTTATAGTTTTGGAGAAAAATGTGTTCATTTCATGTATGCGCGAAATGCCTTAAAAATGGCTTTAAAATGGATTTGGAGCATGGAGACGATTATCTCGGGATTGCAAGATAACCAAACAAAACTTTTAGTGGATTTCTACTTATTTTATTAAATATCATCTCCACCAAACAGGACAAGCTTGCATGTGTTATAGTTTTGGAGAAAAATGTGTTCATTTCATGTATGCGCAAAATGCCTTTGAAATGGCTTTAAAATGGATTTGGAGCATGGAGACGATTATCTCGGGATTGCAAGATAACCAAACAAAACTTTTAGTGGATTTCTACTTATTTTATTAAATATCATCTCCACCAAACAGGACAAGCTTGCATCTGTTATAGTTTTGGAGAAAAATGTGTTCATTTCATGTATGCGCGAAATGCCTTAAAAATGGCTTTAAAATGGATTTGGAGCATGGAGACGATTATCTCGGGATTGCAAGATAACCAAACAAAACTTTTAGTGGATTTCTACTTATTTTATTAAATATCATCTCCACCAAACAGGACAAGCTTGCATCTGTTATAGTTTTGGAGAAAAATGTGTTCATTTCATGTATGCGCGAAATGCCTTAAAAATGGCTTTAAAATGGATTTGGAGCATGGAGACGATTATCTCGGGATTGCAATATAACCAAACAAAACTTTTAGTGGATTTCTACTTATTTTATTAAATATCATCTCCACCAAACAGGACAAGCTTGCATCTGTTATAGTTTTGGAGAAAAATGTGTTCATTTCATGTATGCGCGAAATGCCTTAAAAATGGCTTTAAATGGATTTGGAGCATGGAGACGATTATCTCGGGATTGCAAGATAACCAAACAAAACTTTTAGTGGATTTCTACTTATTTTATTAAATATCATCTCCACCAAACAGGACAAGCTTGCATGTGTTATAGTTTTGGAGAAAAATGTGTTCATTTCATGTATGCGCGAAATGCCTTTGAAAATGGCTTTAAAATGGATTTGGAGCATGGAGACGATTATCTCGGGATTGCAAGATAACCAAACAAAACTTTTAGTGGATTTCTACTTATTTTATTAAATATCATCTCCACCAAACAGGACAAGCTTGCATCTGTTATAGTTTTGGAGAAAAATGTGTTCATTTCATGTATGCGCGAAATGCCTTAAAAATGGCTTTAAAATGGATTTGGAGCATGGAGACGATTATCTCGGGATTGCAAGATAACCAAACAAAACTTTTAGTGGATTTCTACTTATTTTATTAAATATCATCTCCACCAAACAGGACAAGCTTGCATCTGTTATAGTTTTGGAGAAAAATGTGTTCATTTCATGTATGCGCGAAATGCCTTAAAAATGGCTTTAAAATGGATTTGGAGCATGGAGACGATTATCTCGGGATTGCAAGATAACCAAACAAAACTTTTAGTGGATTTCTACTTATTTTATTAAATATCATCTCCACCAAACAGGACAAGCTTGCATCTGTTATAGTTTTGGAGAAAAATGTGTTCATTTCATGTATGCGCGAAATGCCTTAAAAATGGCTTTAAAATGGATTTGGAGCATGGAGACGATTATCTCGGGATTGCAAGATAACCAAACAAAACTTTTAGTGGATTTCTACTTATTTTATTAAATATCATCTCCACCAAACAGGACAAGCTTGCATCTGTTATAGTTTTGGAGAAAAATGTGTTCATTTCATGTATGCGCGAAATGCCTTAAAAATGGCTTTAAAATGGATTTGGAGCATGGAGACGATTATCTCGGGATTGCAAGATAACCAAACAAAACTTTTAGTGGATTTCTACTTATTTTATTAAATATCATCTCCACCAAACAGGACAAGCTTGCATCTGTTATAGTTTTGGAGAAAAATGTGTTCATTTCATGTATGCGCGAAATGCCTTAAAAATGGCTTTAAAATGGATTTGGAGCATGGAGACGATTATCTCGGGATTGCAAGATAACCAAACAAAACTTTTAGTGGATTTCTACTTATTTTATTAAATATCATCTCCACCAAACAGGACAAGCTTGCATCTGTTATAGTTTTGGAGAAAAATGTGTTCATTTCATGTATGCGCGAAATGCCTTAAAAATGGCTTTAAAATGGATTTGGAGCATGGAGACGATTATCTCGGGATTGCAAGATAACCAAACAAAACTTTTAGTGGATTTCTACTTATTTTATTAAATATCATCTCCACCAAACAGGACAAGCTTGCATCTGTTATAGTTTTGGAGAAAAATGTGTTCATTTCATGTATGCGCGAAATGCCTTAAAAATGGCTTTAAAATGGATTTGGAGCATGGAGACGATTATCTCGGGATTGCAAGATAACCAAACAAAACTTTTAGTGGATTTCTACTTATTTTATTAAATATCATCTCCACCAAACAGGACAAGCTTGCATCTGTTATAGTTTTGGAGAAAAATGTGTTCATTTCATGTATGCGCGAAATGCCTTAAAAATGGCTTTAAAATGGATTTGGAGCATGGAGACGATTATCTCGGGATTGCAAGATAACCAAACAAAACTTTTAGTGGATTTCTACTTATTTTATTAAATATCATCTCCACCAAACAGGACAAGCTTGCATCTGTTATAGTTTTGGAGAAAAATGTGTTCATTTCATGTATGCGCGAAATGCCTTAAAAATGGCTTTAAAATGGATTTGGAGCATGGAGACGATTATCTCGGGATTGCAAGATAACCAAACAAAACTTTTAGTGGATTTCTACTTATTTTATTAAATATCATCTCCACCAAACAGGACAAGCTTGCATCTGTTATAGTTTTGGAGAAAAATGTGTTCATTTCATGTATGCGCGAAATGCCTTAAAAATGGCTTTAAAATGGATTTGGAGCATGGAGACGATTATCTCGGGATTGCAAGATAACCAAACAAAACTTTTAGTGGATTTCTACTTATTTTATTAAATATCATCTCCACCAAACAGGACAAGCTTGCATCTGTTATAGTTTTGGAGAAAAATGTGTTCATTTCATGTATGCGCGAAATGCCTTAAAAATGGCTTTAAAATGGATTTGGAGCATGGAGACGATTATCTCGGGATTGCAAGATAACCAAACAAAACTTTTAGTGGATTTCTACTTATTTTATTAAATATCATCTCCACCAAACAGGACAAGCTTGCATCTGTTATAGTTTTGGAGAAAAATGTGTTCATTTCATGTATGCGCGAAATGCCTTAAAAATGGCTTTAAAATGGATTTGGAGCATGGAGACGATTATCTCGGGATTGCAAGATAACCAAACAAAACTTTTAGTGGATTTCTACTTATTTTATTAAATATCATCTCCACCAAACAGGACAAGCTTGCATCTGTTATAGTTTTGGAGAAAAATGTGTTCATTTCATGTATGCGCGAAATGCCTTAAAAATGGCTTTAAAATGGATTTGGAGCATGGAGACGATTATCTCGGGATTGCAAGATAACCAAACAAAACTTTTAGTGGATTTCTACTTATTTTATTAAATATCATCTCCACCAAACAGGACAAGCTTGCATCTGTTATAGTTTTGGAGAAAAATGTGTTCATTTCATGTATGCGCGAAATGCCTTAAAAATGGCTTTAAAATGGATTTGGAGCATGGAGACGATTATCTCGGGATTGCAAGATAACCAAACAAAACTTTTAGTGGATTTCTACTTATTTTATTAAATATCATCTCCACCAAACAGGACAAGCTTGCATCTGTTATAGTTTTGGAGAAAAATGTGTTCATTTCATGTATGCGCGAAATGCCTTAAAAATGGCTTTAAAATGGATTTGGAGCATGGAGACGATTATCTCGGGATTGCAAGATAACCAAACAAAACTTTTAGTGGATTTCTACTTATTTTATTAAATATCATCTCCACCAAACAGGACAAGCTTGCATCTGTTATAGTTTTGGAGAAAAATGTGTTCATTTCATGTATGCGCGAAATGCCTTAAAAATGGCTTTAAAATGGATTTGGAGCATGGAGACGATTATCTCGGGATTGCAAGATAACCAAACAAAACTTTTAGTGGATTTCTACTTATTTTATTAAATATCATCTCCACCAAACAGGACAAGCTTGCATCTGTTATAGTTTTGGAGAAAAATGTGTTCATTTCATGTATGCGCGAAATGCCTTAAAAATGGCTTTAAAATGGATTTGGAGCATGGAGACGATTATCTCGGGATTGCAAGATAACCAAACAAAACTTTTAGTGGATTTCTACTTATTTTATTAAATATCATCTCCACCAAACAGGACAAGCTTGCATCTGTTATAGTTTTGGAGAAAAATGTGTTCATTTCATGTATGCGCGAAATGCCTTAAAAATGGCTTTAAAATGGATTTGGAGCATGGAGACGATTATCTCGGGATTGCAAGATAACCAAACAAAACTTTTAGTGGATTTCTACTTATTTTATTAAATATCATCTCCACCAAACAGGACAAGCTTGCATCTGTTATAGTTTTGGAGAAAAATGTGTTCATTTCATGTATGCGCGAAATGCCTTAAAAATGGCTTTAAAATGGATTTGGAGCATGGAGACGATTATCTCGGGATTGCAAGATAACCAAACAAAACTTTTAGTGGATTTCTACTTATTTTATTAAATATCATCTCCACCAAACAGGACAAGCTTGCATCTGTTATAGTTTTGGAGAAAAATGTGTTCATTTCATGTATGCGCGAAATGCCTTAAAAATGGCTTTAAAATGGATTTGGAGCATGGAGACGATTATCTCGGGATTGCAAGATAACCAAACAAAACTTTTAGTGGATTTCTACTTATTTTATTAAATATCATCTCCACCAAACAGGACAAGCTTGCATCTGTTATAGTTTTGGAGAAAAATGTGTTCATTTCATGTATGCGCGAAATGCCTTAAAAATGGCTTTAAAATGGATTTGGAGCATGGAGACGATTATCTCGGGATTGCAATATAACCAAACAAAACTTTTAGTGGATTTCTACTTATTTTATTAAATATCATCTCCACCAAACAGGACAAGCTTGCATCTGTTATAGTTTTGGAGAAAAATGTGTTCATTTCATGTATGCGCGAAATGCCTTAAAAATGGCTTTAAAATGGATTTGGAGCATGGAGACGATTATCTCGGGATTGCAAGATAACCAAACAAAACTTTTAGTGGATTTCTACTTATTTTATTAAATATCATCTCCACCAAACAGGACAAGCTTGCATCTGTTATAGTTTTGGAGAAAAATGTGTTCATTTCATGTATGCGCGAAATGCCTTAAAAATGGCTTTAAAATGGATTTGGAGCATGGAGACGATTATCTCGGGATTGCAAGATAACCAAACAAAACTTATAGTGGATTTCTACTTATTTTATTAAATATCATCTCCACCAAAGAGGACAAGCTTGCATCTGTTATAGTTTTGGAGAAAAATGTGTTCATTTCATGTATGCGCGAAATGCCTTAAAAATGGCTTTAAAATGGATTTGGAGCATGGAGACGATTATCTCGGGATTGCAAGATAACCAAACAAAACTTTTAGTGGATTTCTACTTATTTTATTAAATATCATCTCCACCAAACAGGACAAGCTTGCATCTGTTATAGTTTTGGAGAAAAATGTGTTCATTTCATGTATGCGCGAAATGCCTTAAAAATGGCTTTAAAATGGATTTGGAGCATGGAGACGATTATCTCGGGATTGCAATATAACCAAACAAAACTTTTAGTGAATTTCTACTTATTTTATTAAATATCATCTCCACCAAACAGGACAAGCTTGCATCTGTTATAGTTTTGGAGAAAAATGTGTTCATTTCATGTATGCGCGAAATGCCTTAAAAATGGCTTTAAAATGGATTTGGAGCATGGAGACGATTATCTCGGGATTGCAAGATAACCAAACAAAACTTTTAGTGGATTTCTACTTATTTTATTAAATATCATCTCCACCAAACAGGACAAGCTTGCATCTGTTATAGTTTTGGAGAAAAATGTGTTCATTTCATGTATGCGCGAAATGCCTTAAAAATGGCTTTAAAATGGATTTGGAGCATGGAGACGATTATCTCGGGATTGCAAGATAACCAAACAAAACTTTTAGTGGATTTCTACTTATTTTATTAAATATCATCTCCACCAAACAGGACAAGCTTGCATCTGTTATAGTTTTGGAGAAAATGTGTTCATTTCATGTATGCGCGAAATGCCTTAAAAATGGCTTTAAAATGGATTTGGAGCATGGAGACGATTATCTCGGGATTGCAAGATAACCAAACAAAACTTTTAGTGGATTTCTACTTATTTTATTAAATATCATCTCCACCAAACAGGACAAGCTTGCATCTGTTATAGTTTTGGAGAAAAATGTGTTCATTTCATGTATGCGCGAAATGCCTTAAAAATGGCTTTAAAATGGATTTGGAGCATGGAGACGATTATCTCGGGATTGCAATATAACCAAACAAAACTTTTAGTGGATTTCTACTTATTTTATTAAATATCATCTCCACCAAACAGGACAAGCTTGCATCTGTTATAGTTTTGGAGAAAAATGTGTTCATTTCATGTATGCGCGAAATGCCTTAAAAATGGCTTTAAAATGGATTTGGAGCATGGAGACGATTATCTCGGGATTGCAAGATAACCAAACAAAACTTTTAGTGGATTTCTACTTATTTTATTAAATATCATCTCCACCAAACAGGACAAGCTTGCATCTGTTATAGTTTTGGAGAAAAATGTGTTCATTTCATGTATGCGCGAAATGCCTTAAAAATGGCTTTAAAATGGATTTGGAGCATGGAGACGATTATCTCGGGATTGCAAGATAACCAAACAAAACTTTTAGTGGATTTCTACTTATTTTATTAAATACATCTCCACCAAACAAGACAAGCTTGCATCTGTTATAGTTTTGGAGAAAAATGTGTTCATTTCATGTATGCGCGAAATGCCTTAAAAATGGCTTTAAAATGGATTTGGAGCATGGAGACGATTATCTCGGGATTGCAAGATAACCAAACAAAACTTTTAGTGGATTTCTACTTATTTTATTAAATATCATCTCCACCAAACAGGACAAGCTTGCATCTGTTATAGTTTTGGAGAAAAATGTGTTCATTTCATGTATGCGCGAAATGCCTTAAAAATGGCTTTAAAATGGATTTGGAGCATGGAGACGATTATCTCGGGATTGCAAGATAACCAAACAAAACTTTTAGTGGATTTCTACTTATTTTATTAAATATCATCTCCACCAAACAGGACAAGCTTGCATCTGTTATAGTTTTGGAGAAAAATGTGTTCATTTCATGTATGCGCGAAATGCCTTAAAAATGGCTTTAAAATGGATTTGGAGCATGGAGACGATTATCTCGGGATTGCAAGATAACCAAACAAAACTTTTAGTGGATTTCTACTTATTTTATTAAATATCATCTCCACCAAACAGGACAAGCTTGCATCTGTTATAGTTTTGGAGAAAAATGTGTTCATTTCATGTATGCGCGAAATGCCTTAAAAATGGCTTTAAAATGGATTTGGAGCATGGAGACGATTATCTCGGGATTGCAAGATAACCAAACAAAACTTTTAGTGGATTTCTACTTATTTTATTAAATATCATCTCCACCAAACAGGACAAGCTTGCATCTGTTATAGTTTTGGAGAAAAATGTGTTCATTTCATGTATGCGCGAAATGCCTTAAAAATGGCTTTAAAATGGATTTGGAGCATGGAGACGATTATCTCGGGATTGCAAGATAACCAAACAAAACTTTTAGTGGATTTCTACTTATTTTATTAAATATCATCTCCACCAAACAGGACAAGCTTGCATCTGTTATAGTTTTGGAGAAAAATGTGTTCATTTCATGTATGCGCGAAATGCCTTAAAAATGGCTTTAAAATGGATTTGGAGCATGGAGACGATTATCTCGGGATTGCAATATAACCAAACAAAACTTTTAGTGGATTTCTACTTATTTTATTAAATATCATCTCCACCAAACAGGACAAGCTTGCATCTGTTATAGTTTTGGAGAAAAATGTGTTCATTTCATGTATGCGCGAAATGCCTTAAAAATGGCTTTAAAATGGATTTGGAGCATGGAGACGATTATCTCGGGATTGCAAGATAACCAAACAAAACTTTTAGTGGATTTCTACTTATTTTATTAAATATCATCTCCACCAAACAGGACAAGCTTGCATCTGTTATAGTTTTGGAGAAAAATGTGTTCATTTCATGTATGCGCGAAATGCCTTAAAAATGGCTTTAAAATGGATTTGGAGCATGGAGACGATTATCTCGGGATTGCAAGATAACCAAACAAAACTTTTAGTGGATTTCTACTTATTTTATTAAATATCATCTCCACCAAAGAGGACAAGCTTGCATCTGTTATAGTTTTGGAGAAAAATGTGTTCATTTCATGTATGCGCGAAATGCCTTAAAAATGGCTTTAAAATGGATTTGGAGCATGGAGACGATTATCTCGGGATTGCAAGATAACCAAACAAAACTTTTAGTGGATTTCTACTTATTTTATTAAATATCATCTCCACCAAACAGGACAAGCTTGCATCTGTTATAGTTTTGGAGAAAAATGTGTTCATTTCATGTATGCGCGAAATGCCTTAAAAATGGCTTTAAAATGGATTTGAGCATGGAGACGATTATCTCGGGATTGCAAGATAACCAAACAAAACTTTTAGTGGATTTCTACTTATTTTATTAAATATCATCTCCACCAAACAGGACAAGCTTGCATCTGTTATAGTTTTGGAGAAAAATGTGTTCATTTCATGTATGCGCGAAATGCCTTAAAAATGGCTTTAAAATGGATTTGGAGCATGGAGACGATTATCTCGGGATTGCAAGATAACCAAACAAAACTTTTAGTGGATTTCTACTTATTTTATTAAATATCATCTCCACCAAACAGGACAAGCTTGCATCTGTTATAGTTTTGGAGAAAAATGTGTTCATTTCATGTATGCGCGAAATGCCTTAAAAATGGCTTTAAAATGGATTTGGAGCATGGAGACGATTATCTCGGGATTGCAAGATAACCAAACAAAAATTTTAGTGGATTTCTACTTATTTTATTAAATATCATCTCCACCAAACAGGACAAGCTTGCATCTGTTATAGTTTTGGAGAAAAATGTGTTCATTTCATGTATGCGCGAAATGCCTTAAAAATGGCTTTAAAATGGATTTGGAGCATGGAGACGATTATCTCGGGATTGCAAGATAACCAAACAAAACTTTTAGTGGATTTCTACTTATTTTATTAAATATCATCTCCACCAAACAAGACAAGCTTGCATCTGTTATAGTTTTGGAGAAAAATGTGTTCATTTCATGTATGCGCGAAATGCCTTAAAAATGGCTTTAAAATGGATTTGGAGCATGGAGACGATTATCTCGGGATTGCAAGATAACCAAACAAAACTTTTAGTGGATTTCTACTTATTTTATTAAATATCATCTCCACCAAACAGGACAAGTTTGCATCTGTTATAGTTTTGGAGAAAAATGTGTTCATTTCATGTATGCGCGAAATGCCTTAAAAATGGCTTTAAAATGGATTTGGAGCATGGAGACGATTATCTCGGGATTGCAAGATAACCAAACAAAACTTTTAGTGGATTTCTACTTATTTTATTAAATATCATCTCCACCAAACAAGACAAGCTTGCATCTGTTATAGTTTTGGAGAAAAATGTGTTCATTTCATGTATGCGCGAAATGCCTTAAAAATGGCTTTACAATGGATTTGGAGCATGGAGACGATTATCTCGGGATTGCAAGATAACCAAACAAAACTTTTAGTGGATTTCTACTTATTTTATTAAATATCATCTCCACCAAACAGGACAAGCTTGCATCTGTTATAGTTTTGGAGAAAAATGTGTTCATTTCATGTATGCGCGAAATGCCTTAAAAATGGCTTTAAAATGGATTTGGAGCATGGAGACGATTATCTCGGGATTGCAAGATAACCAAACAAAACTTTTAGTGGATTTCTACTTATTTTATTAAATACCATCTCCACCAAACAGGACAAGCTTGCATCTGTTATAGTTTTGGAGAAAAATGTGTTCATTTCATGTATGCGCGAAATGCCTTAAAAATGGCTTTAAAATGGATTTGGAGCATGGAGACGATTATCTCGGGATTGCAAGATAACCAAACACAAATTTTAGTGGATTTCTACTTATTTTATTAAATATCATCTCCACCAAACAGGACAAGCTTGCATCTGTTTTCGTTTTGGAGAAAAATGTGTTCATTTCATGTATGCGCGAAATGCCTTAAAAATGGCTTTAAAATGGATTTGGAGCATGGAGACGATTATCTCGGGATTGCAAGATAACCAAACAAAACTTTTAGTGGATTTCTACTTATTTTATTAAATATCATCTCCACCAAACAGGACAAGCTTGCATCTGTTATAGTTTTGGAGAAAAATGTGTTCATTTCATGTATGCGCGAAATGCCTTAAAAATGGCTTTAAAATGGATTTGGAGCATGGAGACGATTATCTCGGGATTGCAAGATAACCAAACAAAACTTTTAGTGGATTTCTACTTATTTTATTAAATACCATCTCCACCAAACAGGACAAGCTTGCATCTGTTATAGTTTTGGAGAAAAATGTGTTCATTTCATGTATGCGCGAAATGCCTTAAAAATGGCTTTAAAATGGATTTGGAGCATGGAGACGATTATCTCGGGATTGCAAGATAACCAAACACAAATTTTAGTCGATTTCTACTTATTTTATTAAATATCATCTCCACCAAACAGGACAAGCTTGCATCTGTTTTCGTTTTGGAGAAAAATGTGTTCATTTCATGTATGCGCGAAATGCCTTAAAAATGGCTTTAAAATGGATTTGGAGCATGGAGACGATTATCTCGGGATTGCAAGATAACCAAACAAAACTTTTAGTGGATTTCTACTTATTTTATTAAATATCATCTCCACCAAACAGGACAAGCTTGCATCTGTTATAGTTTTGGAGAAAAATGTGTTCATTTCATGTATGCGCGAAATGCCTTAAAAATGGCTTTAAAATGGATTTGGAGCATGGAGACGATTATCTCGGGATTGCAAGATAACCAAACAAAACTTTTAGTGGATTTCTACTTATTTTATTAAATATCATCTCCACCAAACAAGAGAAGCTTGCATCTGTTATAGTTTTGGAGAAAAATGTGTTCATTTCATGTATGCGCGAAATGCCTTAAAAATGGCTTTAAAATGGATTTGGAGCATGGAGACGATTATCTCGGGATTGCAAGATAACCAAACAAAACTTTTAGTGGATTTCTACTTATTTTATTAAATATCATCTCCACCAAACAGGACAAGCTTGCATCTGTTATAGTTTTGGAGAAAAATGTGTTCATTTCATGTATGCGCGAAATGCCTTAAAAATGGCTTTAAAATGGATTTGGAGCATGGAGACGATTATCTCGGGATTGCAAGATAACCAAACAAAACTTTTAGTGGATTTCTACTTATTTTATTAAATATCATCTCCACTAAACAGGACAAGCTTGCATCTGTTATAGTTTTGGAGAAAAATGTGTTCATTTCATGTATGCGCGAAATGCCTTAAAATGGCTTTAAAATGGATTTGGAACATGGAGACGATTATCTCGGGATTGCAATATAACCAAACAAAACTTTTAGTGGATTTCTACTTATTTTATTAAATATCATCTCCACCAAACAGGACAAGCTTGCATCTGTTATAGTTTTGGAGAAAAATGTGTTCATTTCATGTATGCGCGAAATGCCTTAAAAATGGCTTTAAAATGGATTTGGAGCATGGAGACGATTATCTCGGGATTGCAAGATAACCAAACAAAAATTTTAGTGGATTTCTACTTATTTTATTAAATATCATCTCCACCAAACAGGACAAGCTTGCATCTGTTATAGTTTTGGAGAAAAATGTGTTCATTTCATGTATGCGCGAAATGCCTTAAAAATGGCTTTAAAATGGATTTGGAGCATGGAGACGATTATCTCGGGATTGCAAGATAACCAAACAAAACTTTTAGTGGATTTCTACTTATTTTATTAAACATCATCTCCACCAAACAAGACAAGCTTGCATCTGTTATAGTTTTGGAGAAAAATGTGTTCATTTCATGTATGCGCGAAATGCCTTAAAAATGGCTTTAAAATGGATTTGGAGCATGGAGACGATTATCTCGGGATTGCAAGATAACCAAACAAAACTTTTAGTGGATTTCTACTTATTTTATTA
This sequence comes from Anomaloglossus baeobatrachus, assembly GCF_048569485.1. NCBI lineage: Eukaryota > Metazoa > Chordata > Amphibia > Anura > Aromobatidae > Anomaloglossus > Anomaloglossus baeobatrachus. The sequence continues at coordinate 12,576 of NW_027443224.1, forward strand.
AATATCATCTCCACCAAACAGGACAAGCTTGCATGTGTTATAGTTTTGGAGAAAAATGTGTTCATTTCATGTATGCGCAAAATGCCTTTGAAATGGCTTTAAAATGGATTTGGAGCATGGAGACGATTATCTCGGGATTGCAAGATAACCAAACAAAACTTTTAGTGGATTTCTACTTATTTTATTAAATATCATCTCCACCAAACAGGACAAGCTTGCATCTGTTATAGTTTTGGAGAAAAATGTGTTCATTTCATGTATGCGCGAAATGCCTTAAAAATGGCTTTAAAATGGATTTGGAGCATGGAGACGATTATCTCGGGATTGCAAGATAACCAAACAAAACTTTTAGTGGATTTCTACTTATTTTATTAAATATCATCTCCACCAAACAAGAGAAGCTTGCATCTGTTATAGTTTTGGAGAAAAATGTGTTCATTTCATGTATGCGCGAAATGCCTTAAAAATGGCTTTAACATGGATTTGGAGCATGGAGACGATTATCTCGGGATTGCAAGATAACCAAACAAAACTTTTAGTGGATTTCTACTTATTTTATTAAATATCATCTCCACTAAACAGGACAAGCTTGCATCTGTTATAGTTTTGGAGAAAAATGTGTTCATTTCATGTATGCGCGAAATGCCTTAAAATGGCTTTAAAATGGATTTGGAACATGGAGACGATTATCTCGGGATTGCAATATAACCAAACAAAACTTTTAGTGGATTTCTACTTATTTTATTAAATATCATCTCCACCAAACAGGACAAGCTTGCATCTGTTATAGTTTTGGAGAAAAATGTGTTCATTTCATGTATGCGCGAAATGCCTTAAAAATGGCTTTAAAATGGATTTGGAGCATGGAGACGATTATCTCGGGATTGCAAGATAACCAAACAAAATTTTAGTGGATTTCTACTTATTTTATTAAATATCATCTCCACCAAACAGGACAAGCTTGCATCTGTTATAGTTTTGGAGAAAAATGTGTTCATTTCATGTATGCGCGAAATGCCTTAAAAATGGCTTTAAAATGGATTTGGAGCATGGAGACGATTATCTCGGGATTGCAAGATAACCAAACAAAACTTTTAGTGGATTTCTACTTATTTTATTAAATATCATCTCCACCAAACAAGACAAGCTTGCATCTGTTATAGTTTTGGAGAAAAATGTGTTCATTTCATGTATGCGCGAAATGCCTTAAAAATGGCTTTAAAATGGATTTGGAGCATGGAGACGATTATCTCGGGATTGCAAGATAACCAAACAAAACTTTTAGTGGATTTCTACTTATTTTATTAAATATCATCTCCACCAAACAGGACAAGCTTGCATGTGTTATAGTTTTGGAGAAAAATGTGTTCATTTCATGTATGCGCAAAATGCCTTTGAAATGGCTTTAAAATGGATTTGGAGCATGGAGACGATTATCTCGGATTGCAAGATAACCAAACAAAACTTTTAGTGGATTTCTACTTATTTTATTAAATATCATCTCCACCAAACAGGACAAGCTTGCATCTGTTATAGTTTTGGAGAAAAATGTGTTCATTTCATGTATGCGCGAAATGCCTTAAAAATGGCTTTAAAATGGATTTGGAGCATGGAGACGATTATCTCGGGATTGCAAGATAACCAAACAAAACTTTTAGTGGATTTCTACTTATTTTATTAAATATCATCTCCACCAAACAAGACAAGCTTGCATCTGTTATAGTTTTGGAGAAAAATGTGTTCATTTCATGTATGCGCGAAATGCCTTAAAAATGGCTTTAAAATGGATTTGGAGCATGGAGACGATTATCTCGGGATTGCAAGATAACCAAACAAAACTTTTAGTGGATTTCTACTTATTTTATTAAATATCATCTCCACCAAACAGGACAAGCTTGCATGTGTTATAGTTTTGGAGAAAAATGTGTTCATTTCATGTATGCGCAAAATGCCTTTGAAATGGCTTTAAAATGGATTTGGAGCATGGAGACGATTATCTCGGGATTGCAAGATAACCAAACAAAACTTTTAGTGGATTTCTACTTATTTTATTAAATATCATCTTCACCAAACAGGACAAGCTTGCATCTGTTATAGTTTTGGAGAAAAATGTGTTCATTTCATGTATGCGCGAAATGCCTTAAAAATGGCTTTAAAATGGATTTGGAGCATGGAGACGATTATCTCGGGATTGCAAGATAACCAAACAAAACTTTTAGTGTATTTCTACTTATTTTATTACATATCATCTCCACCAAACAGGACAAGCTTGCATCTGTTATAGTTTTGGAGAAAAATGTGTTCATTTCATGTATGCGCGAAATGCCTTAAAAATGGCTTTAAAATGGATTTGGAGCATGGAGACGATTATCTCGGGATTGCAAGATAACCAAACAAAACTTTTAGTGGATTTCTACTTATTTTATTAAATATCATCTCCACCAAACAGGACAAGCTTGCATCTGTTATAGTTTTGGAGAAAAATGTGTTCATTTCATGTATGCGCGAAATGCCTTAAAAATGGCTTTAAAATGGATTTGGAGCATGGAGACGATTATCTCGGGATTGCAAGATAACCAAACAAAACTTTTAGTGGATTTCTACTTATTTTATTAAATATCATCTCCACCAAACAGGACAAGCTTGCATCTGTTATAGTTTTGGAGAAAAATGTGTTCATTTCATGTATGCGCGAAATGCCTTAAAAATGGCTTTAAAATGGATTTGGAGCATGGAGACGATTATCTCGGGATTGCAAGATAACCAAACAAAACTTTTAGTGGATTTCTACTTATTTTATTAAATATCATCTCCACCAAACAGGACAAGCTTGCATCTGTTATAGTTTTGGAGAAAAATGTGTTCATTTCATGTATGCGCGAAATGCCTTAAAAATGGCTTTAAAATGGATTTGGAGCATGGAGACGATTATCTCGGGATTGCAAGATAACCAAACAAAACTTTTAGTGGATTTCTACTTATTTTATTAAATATCATCTCCACCAAACAGGACAAGCTTGCATCTGTTATAGTTTTGGAGAAAAATGTGTTCATTTCATGTATGCGCGAAATGCCTTAAAAATGGCTTTAAAATGGATTTGGAGCATGGAGACGATTATCTCGGGATTGCAAGATAACCAAACAAAACTTTTAGTGGATTTCTACTTATTTTATTAAATATCATCTCCACCAAACAGGACAAGCTTGCATGTGTTATAGTTTTGGAGAAAAATGTGTTCATTTCATGTATGCGCAAAATGCCTTTGAAATGGCTTTAAAATGGATTTGGAGCATGGAGACGATTATCTCGAGATTGCAAGATAACCAAACAAAACTTTTAGTGGATTTCTACTTATTTTATTAAATATCATCTCCACCAAACAGGACAAGCTTGCATCTGTTATAGTTTTGGAGAAAAATGTGTTCATTTCATGTATGCGCGAAATGCCTTAAAAATGGCTTTAAAATGGATTTGGAGCATGGAGACGATTATCTCGGGATTGCAAGATAACCAAACAAAACTTTTAGTGGATTTCTACTTATTTTATTAAATATCATCTCCACCAAACAGGACAAGCTTGCATCTGTTATAGTTTTGGAGAAAAATGTGTTCATTTCATGTATGCGCGAAATGCCTTAAAAATGGCTTTAAAATGGATTTGGAGCATGGAGACGATTATCTCGGGATTGCAAGATAACCAAACAAAACTTTTAGTGGATTTCTACTTATTTTATTAAATATCATCTCTACCAAACAGGACAAGCTTGCATCTGTTATAGTTTTGGAGAAAAATGTGTTCATTTCATGTATGCGCGAAATGCCTTAAAAATGGCTTTAAAATGGATTTGGAGCATGGAGACGATTATCTCGGGATTGCAATATAACCAAACAAAACTTTTAGTGGATTTCTACTTATTTTATTAAATATCATCTCCACCAAACAGGACAAGCTTGCATCTGTTATAGTTTTGGAGAAAAATGTGTTCATTTCATGTATGCGCGAAATGCCTTAAAAATGGCTTTAAAATGGATTTGGAGCATGGAGACGATTATCTCGGGATTGCAAGATAACCAAACAAAACTTTTAGTGGATTTCTACTTATTTTATTAAATATCATCTCCACCAAACAGGACAAGCTTGCATCTGTTATAGTTTTGGAGAAAAATGTGTTCATTTCATGTATGCGCGAAATGCCTTAAAAATGGCTTTAAAATGGATTTGGAGCATGGAGACGATTATCTCGGGATTGCAAGATAACCAAACAAAACTTTTAGTGGATTTCTACTTATTTTATTAAATATCATCTCCACCAAACAGGACAAGCTTGCATCTGTTATAGTTTTGGAGAAAAATGTGTTCATTTCATGTATGCGCGAAATGCCTTAAAAATGGCTTTAAAATGGATTTGGAGCATGGAGACGATTATCTCGGGATTGCAATATAACCAAACAAAACTTTTAGTGGATTTCTACTTATTTTATTAAATATCATCTCCACCAAACAGGACAAGCTTGCATCTGTTATAGTTTTGGAGAAAAATGTGTTCATTTCATGTATGCGCGAAATGCCTTAAAAATGGCTTTAAAATGGATTTGGAGCATGGAGACGATTATCTCGGGATTGCAAGATAACCAAACAAAACTTTTAGTGGATTTCTACTTATTTTATTAAATATCATCTCTACCAAACAGGACAAGCTTGCATCTGTTATAGTTTTGGAGAAAAATGTGTTCATTTCATGTATGCGCGAAATGCCTTAAAAATGGCTTTAAAATGGATTTGGAGCATGGAGACGATTATCTCGGGATTGCAATATAACCAAACAAAACTTTTAGTGGATTTCTACTTATTTTATTAAATATCATCTCCACCAAACAGGACAAGCTTGCATCTGTTATAGTTTTGGAGAAAAATGTGTTCATTTCATGTATGCGCGAAATGCCTTAAAAATGGCTTTAAAATGGATTTGGAGCATGGAGACGATTATCTCGGGATTGCAAGATAACCAAACAAAACTTTTAGTGGATTTCTACTTATTTTATTAAATATCATCTCCACCAAACAGGACAAGCTTGCATCTGTTATAGTTTTGGAGAAAAATGTGTTCATTTCATGTATGCGCGAAATGCCTTAAAAATGGCTTTAAAATGGATTTGGAGCATGGAGACGATTATCTCGGGATTGCAAGATAACCAAACAAAACTTTTAGTGTATTTCTACTTATTTTATTAAATATCATCTCCACCAAACAGGACAAGCTTGCATCTATTATAGTTTTGGAGAAAAATGTGTTCATTTCATGTATGCGCGAAATGCCTTAAAAATGGCTTTAAAATGGATTTGGAGCATGGAGACGATTATCTCGGGATTGCAATATAACCAAACAAAACTTTTAGTGGATTTCTACTTATTTTATTAAATATCATCTCCACCAAACAGGACAAGCTTGCATCTGTTATAGTTTTGGAGAAAAATGTGTTCATTTCATGTATGCGCGAAATGCCTTAAAAATGGCTTTAAAATGGATTTGGAGCATGGAGACGATTATCTCGGGATTGCAAGATAACCAAACAAAACTTTTAGTGGATTTCTACTTATTTTATTAAATATCATCTCCACCAAACAGGACAAGCTTGCATCTGTTATAGTTTTGGAGAAAAATGTGTTCATTTCATGTATGCGCGAAATGCCTTAAAAATGGCTTTAAAATGGATTTGGAGCATGGAGACGATTATCTCGAGATTGCAAGATAACCAAACAAAACTTTTAGTGGATTTCTACTTATTTTATTAAATATCATCTCCACCAAACAGGACAAGCTTGCATCTGTTATAGTTTTGGAGAAAAATGTGTTCATTTCATGTATGCGCGAAATGCCTTAAAAATGGCTTTAAAATGGATTTGGAGCATGGAGACGATTATCTCGGGATTGCAAGATAACCAAACAAAACTTTTAGTGGATTTATACTTATTTTATTAAATATCATCTCCACCAAACAGGACAAGCTTGCATCTGTTATAGTTTTGGAGAAAAATGTGTTCATTTCATGTATGCGCGAAATGCCTTAAAAATGGCTTTAAAATGGATTTGGAGCATGGAGACGATTATCTCGGGATTGCAAGATAACCAAACAAAACTTTTAGTGGATTTCTACTTATTTTATTAAATATCATCTCCACCAAACAGGACAAGCTTGCATGTGTTATAGTTTTGGAGAAAAATGTGTTCATTTCATGTATGCGCAAAATGCCTTTGAAATGGCTTTAAAATGGATTTGGAGCATGGAGACGATTATCTCGAGATTGCCAGATAACCAAACAAAACTTTTAGTGGATTTCTACTTATTTTATTAAATATCATCTCCACCAAACAGGACAAGCTTGCATCTGTTATAGTTTTGGAGAAAAATGTGTTCATTTCATGTATGCGCGAAATGCCTTAAAAATGGCTTTAAAATGGATTTGGAGCATGGAGACGATTATCTCGGGATTGCAAGATAACCAAACAAAACTTTTAGTGGATTTCTACTTATTTTATTAAATATCATCTCTACCAAACAGGACAAGCTTGCATCTGTTATAGTTTTGGAGAAAAATGTGTTCATTTCATGTATGCGCGAAATGCCTTAAAAATGGCTTTAAAATGGATTTGGAGCATGGAGACGATTATCTCGGGATTGCAATATAACCAAACAAAACTTTTAGTGGATTTCTACTTATTTTATTAAATATCATCTCCACCAAACAGGACAAGCTTGCATCTGTTATAGTTTTGGAGAAAAATGTGTTCATTTCATGTATGCGCGAAATGCCTTAAAAATGGCTTTAAAATGGATTTGGAGCATGGAGACGATTATCTCGGGATTGCAAGATAACCAAACAAAACTTTTAGTGGATTTCTACTTATTTTATTAAATATCATCTCCACCAAACAGGACAAGCTTGCATCTGTTATAGTTTTGGAGAAAAATGTGTTCATTTCATGTATGCGCGAAATGCCTTAAAAATGGCTTTAAAATGGATTTGGAGCATGGAGACGATTATCTCGGGATTGCAAGATAACCAAACAAAACTTTTAGTGGATTTCTACTTATTTTATTAAATATCATCTCCACCAAACAGGACAAGCTTGCATCTGTTATAGTTTTGGAGAAAAATGTGTTCATTTCATGTATGCGCGAAATGCCTTAAAAATGGCTTTAAAATGGATTTGGAGCATGGAGACGATTATCTCGGGATTGCAAGATAACCAAACAAAAATTTTAGTGGATTTCTACTTATTTTATTAAATATCATCTCCACCAAACAGGACAAGCTTGCATCTGTTATAGTTTTGGAGAAAAATGTGTTCATTTCATGTATGCGCAAAATGCCTTTGAAATGGCTTTAAAATGGATTTGGAGCATGGAGACGATTATCTCGGGATTGCAAGATAACCAAACAAAACTTTTAGTGGATTTCTACTTATTTTATTAAATATCATCTCCACCAAACAGGACAAGCTTGCATCTGTTATAGTTTTGGAGAAAAATGTGTTCATTTCTTGTATGCGCGAAATGCCTTAAAAATGGCTTTAAAATGGATTTGGAACATGGAGACGATTATCTCGGGATTGCAAGATAACCAAACAAAACTTTTAGTGTATTTCTACTTATTTTATTAAATATCATCTCCACCAAACAGGACAAGCTTGCATCTATTATAGTTTTGGAGAAAAATGTGTTCATTTCATGTATGCGCGAAATGCCTTAAAAATGGCTTTAAAATGGATTTGGAGCATGGAGACGATTATCTCGGGATTGCAATATAACCAAACAAAACTTTTAGTGGATTTCTACTTATTTTATTAAATATCATCTCCACCAAAGACAGCAAGCTTGCATCTGTTATAGTTTTGGAGAAAAATGTGTTCATTTCATGTATGCGCGAAATGCCTTAAAAATGGCTTTAAAATGGATTTGGAGCATGGAGACGATTATCTCGGGATTGCAAGATAACCAAACAAAACTTTTAGTGGATTTCTACTTATTTTATTAAATATCATCTCCACCAAACAGGACAAGCTTGCATCTGTTATAGTTTTGGAGAAAAATGTGTTCATTTCATGTATGCGCGAAATGCCTTAAAAATGGCTTTAAAATGGATTTGGAGCATGGAGACGATTATCTCGGGATTGCAAGATAACCAAACAAAACTTTTAGTGGATTTCTACTTATTTTATTAAATATCATCTCCACCAAACAGGACAAGCTTGCATCTGTTATAGTTTTGGAGAAAAATGTGTTCATTTCATGTATGCGCGAAATGCCTTAAAAATGGCTTTAAAATGGATTTGGAGCATGGAGACGATTATCTCGGGATTGCAAGATAACCAAACAAAACTTTTAGTGTATTTCTACTTATTTTATTAAATATCATCTCCACCAAACAGGACAAGCTTGCATCTATTATAGTTTTGGAGAAAAATGTGTTCATTTCATGTATGCGCGAAATGCCTTAAAAATGGCTTTAAAATGGATTTGGAGCATGGAGACGATTATCTCGGGATTGCAATATAACCAAACAAAACTTTTAGTGGATTTCTACTTATTTTATTAAATATCATCTCCACCAAACAGGACAAGCTTGCATCTGTTATAGTTTTGGAGAAAAATGTGTTCATTTCATGTATGCGCGAAATGCCTTAAAAATGGCTTTAAAATGGATTTGGAGCATGGAGACGATTATCTCGGGATTGCAAGATAACCAAACAAAACTTTTAGTGGATTTCTACTTATTTTATTAAATATCATCTCCACCAAACAGGACAAGCTTGCATCTGTTATAGTTTTGGAGAAAAATGTGTTCATTTCATGTATGCGCGAAATGCCTTAAAAATGGCTTTAAAATGGATTTGGAGCATGGAGACGATTATCTCGAGATTGCAAGATAACCAAACAAAACTTTTAGTGGATTTCTACTTATTTTATTAAATATCATCTCCACCAAACAGGACAAGCTTGCATCTGTTATAGTTTTGGAGAAAAATGTGTTCATTTCATGTATGCGCGAAATGCCTTAAAAATGGCTTTAAAATGGATTTGGAGCATGGAGACGATTATCTCGGGATTGCAAGATAACCAAACAAAACTTTTAGTGGATTTATACTTATTTTATTAAATATCATCTCCACCAAACAGGACAAGCTTGCATCTGTTATAGTTTTGGAGAAAAATGTGTTCATTTCATGTATGCGCGAAATGCCTTAAAAATGGCTTTAAAATGGATTTGGAGCATGGAGACGATTATCTCGGGATTGCAAGATAACCAAACAAAACTTTTAGTGGATTTCTACTTATTTTATTAAATATCATCTCCACCAAACAGGACAAGCTTGCATGTGTTATAGTTTTGGAGAAAAATGTGTTCATTTCATGTATGCGCAAAATGCCTTTGAAATGGCTTTAAAATGGATTTGGAGCATGGAGACGATTATCTCGAGATTGCAAGATAACCAAACAAAACTTTTAGTGGATTTCTACTTATTTTATTAAATATCATCTCCACCAAACAGGACAAGCTTGCATCTGTTATAGTTTTGGAGAAAAATGTGTTCATTTCATGTATGCGCGAAATGCCTTAAAAATGGCTTTAAAATGGATTTGGAGCATGGAGACGATTATCTCGGGATTGCAAGATAACCAAACAAAACTGTTAGTGGATTTCTACTTATTTTATTAAATATCATCTCTACCAAACAGGACAAGCTTGCATCTGTTATAGTTTTGGAGAAAAATGTGTTCATTTCATGTATGCGCGAAATGCCTTAAAAATGGCTTTAAAATGGATTTGGAGCATGGAGACGATTATCTCGGGATTGCAATATAACCAAACAAAACTTTTAGTGGATTTCTACTTATTTTATTAAATATCATCTCCACCAAACAGGACAAGCTTGCATCTGTTATAGTTTTGGAGAAAAATGTGTTCATTTCATGTATGCGCGAAATGCCTTAAAAATGGCTTTAAAATGGATTTGGAGCATGGAGACGATTATCTCGGGATTGCAAGATAACCAAACAAAACTTTTAGTGGATTTCTACTTATTTTATTAAATATCATCTCCACCAAACAGGACAAGCTTGCATCTGTTATAGTTTTGGAGAAAAATGTGTTCATTTCATGTATGCGCGAAATGCCTTAAAAATGGCTTTAAAATGGATTTGGAGCATGGAGACGATTATCTCGGGATTGCAAGATAACCAAACAAAACTTTTAGTGGATTTCTACTTATTTTATTAAATATCATCTCCACCAAACAGGACAAGCTTGCATCTGTTATAGTTTTGGAGAAAAATGTGTTCATTTCATGTATGCGCGAAATGCCTTAAAAATGGCTTTAAAATGGATTTGGAGCATGGAGACGATTATCTCGGGATTGCAAGATAACCAAACAAAAATTTTAGTGGATTTCTACTTATTTTATTAAATATCATCTCCACCAAACAGGACAAGCTTGCATCTGTTATAGTTTTGGAGAAAAATGTGTTCATTTCATGTATGCGCAAAATGCCTTTGAAATGGCTTTAAAATGGATTTTGAGCATGGAGACGATTATCTCGGGATTGCAAGATAACCAAACAAAACGTTTAGTGGATTTCTACTTATTTTATTAAATATCATCTCCACCAAACAGGACAAGCTTGCATCTGTTATAGTTTTGGAGAAAAATGTGTTCATTTCATGTATGCGCGAAATGCCTTAAAAATGGCTTTAAAATGGATTTGGAACATGGAGACGATTATCTCGGGATTGCAAGATAACCAAACAAAACTTTTAGTGTATTTCTACTTATTTTATTAAATATCATCTCCACCAAACAGGACAAGCTTGCATCTGTTATAGTTTTGGAGAAAAATGTGTTCATTTCATGTATGCGCGAAATGCCTTAAAAATGGCTTTAAAATGGATTTGGAGCATGGAGACGATTATCTCGGGATTGCAAGATAACCAAACAAAACTTTTAGTGGATTTCTACTTATTTTATTAAATATCATCTCCACCAAACAGGACAAGCTTGCATCTGTTATAGTTTTGGAGAAAAATGTGTTCATTTCATGTATGCGCGAAATGCCTTAAAAATGGCTTTAAAATGGATTTGGAGCATGGAGACGATTATCTCGGGATTGCAAGATAACCAAACAAAACTTTTAGTGGATTTCTACTTATTTTATTAAATATCATCTCCACCAAACAGGACAAGCTTGCATCTGTTATAGTTTTGGAGAAAAATGTGTTCATTTCATGTATGCGCGAAATGCCTTAAAAATGGCTTTAAAATGGATTTGGAGCATGGAGACGATTATCTCGGGATTGCAAGATAACCAAACAAAACTTTTAGTGGATTTCTACTTATTTTATTAAATATCATCTCCACCAAACAGGACAAGCTTGCATCTGTTATAGTTTTAGAGAAAAATGTGTTCATTTCATGTATGCGCGAAATGCCTTAAAAATGGCTTTAAAATGGATTTGGAGCATGGAGACGATTATCTCGGGATTGCAAGATAACCAAACAAAACTTTTAGTGGATTTCTACTTATTTTATTAAATATCATCTCCACCAAACAGGACAAGCTTGCATCTGTTATAGTTTTGGAGAAAAATGTGTTCATTTCATGTATGCGCGAAATGCCTTAAAAATGGCTTTAAAATGGATTTGGAGCATGGAGACGATTATCTCGGGATTGCAATATAACCAAACAAAACTTTTAGTGGATTTTTACTTATTTTATTAAATATCATCTCCACCAAACAGGACAAGCTTGCATCTGTTATAGTTTTGGAGAAAAATGTGTTCATTTCATGTATGCGCGAAATGCCTTAAAAATGGCTTTAAAATGGATTTGGAGCATGGAGACGATTATCTCGGGATTGCAAGATAACCAAACAAAAATTTTAGTGGATTTCTACTTATTTTATTAAATATCATCTCCACCAAACAGGACAAGCTTGCATCTGTTATAGTTTTGGAGAAAAATGTGTTCATTTCATGTATGCGCGAAATGCCTTAAAAATGGCTTTAAAATGGATTTGGAGCATGGAGACGATTATCTCGGGATTGCAAGATAACCAAACAAAACTTTTAGTGGATTTCTACTTATTTTATTAAATATCATCTCCACCAAACAAGACAAGCTTGCATCTGTTATAGATTTGGAGAAAAATGTGTTCATTTCATGTATGCGCGAAATGCCTTAAAAATGGCTTTAAAATGGATTTGGAGCATGGAGACGATTATCTCGGGATTGCAAGATAACCAAACAAAAATTTTAGTGGATTTCTACTTATTTTATTAAATATCATCTCCACCAAACAGGACAAGCTTGCATCTGTTATAGTTTTGGAGAAAAATGTGTTCATTTCATGTATGCGCGAAATGCCTTAAAAATGGCTTTAAAATGGATTTGGAGCATGGAGACGATTATCTCGGGATTGCAAGATAACCAAACAAAACTTTTAGTGGATTTCTACTTATTTTATTAAATATCATCTCCACCAAACAAGACAAGCTTGCATCTGTTATAGATTTGGAGAAAAATGTGTTCATTTCATGTATGCGCGAAATGCCTTAAAAATGGCTTTAAAATGGATTTGGAGCATGGAGACGATTATCTCGGATTGCAAGATAACCAAACAAAACTTTTAGTGGATTTCTACTTATTTTATTAAATATCATCTCCACCAAACAGGACAAGCTTGCATCTGTTATAGTTTTGGAGAAAAATGTGTTCATTTCATGTATGCGCGAAATGCCTTAAAAATGGCTTTAAAATGGATTTGGAGCATGGAGACGATTATCTCGGGATTGCAAGATAACCAAACAAAACTTTTAGTGGATTTCTACTTATTTTATTAAATATCATCTCCACCAAACAGGACAAGCTTGCATCTGTTATAGTTTTGGAGAAAAACGTGTTCATTTCATGTATGCGCGAAATGCCTTAAAAATGGCTTTAAAATGGATTTGGAGCATGGAGACGATTATCTCGGGATTGCAAGATAACCAAACAAAACTTTTAGTGGATTTCTACTTATTTTATTAAATATCATCTCCACCAAACAGGACAAGCTTGCATCTGTTATAGTTTTGGAGAAAAATGTGTTCATTTCATGTATGCGCGAAATGCCTTAAAAATGGCTTTAAAATAGATTTGGAGCATGGAGACGATTATCTCGGGATTGCAAGATAACCAAACAAAACTTTTAGTGGATTTCTACTTATTTTATTAAATATCATCTCCACCAAACAGGACAAGCTTGCATCTGTTATAGTTTTGGAGAAAAATGTGTTCATTTCATGTATGCGCGAAATGCCTTAAAAATGGCTTTAAAATGGATTTGGAGCATGGAGACGATTATCTCGGGATTGCAAGATAACCAAACAAAACTTTTAGTGGATTTCTACTTATTTTATTAAATATCATCTCCACCAAACAGGACAAGCTTGCATCTGTTATAGTTTTGGAGAAAAATGTGTTCATTTCATGTATGCGCGAAATGCCTTAAAAATGGCTTTAAAATGGATTTGGAGCATGGAGACGATTATCTCGGGATTGCAATATAACCAAACAAAACTTTTAGTGGATTTCTACTTATTTTATTAAATATCATCTCCACCAAACAGGACAAGCTTGCATCTGTTATAGTTTTGGAGAAAAATGTGTTCATTTCATGTATGCGCGAAATGCCTTAAAAATGGCTTTAAAATGGATTTGGAGCATGGAGACGATTATCTCGGGATTGCAAGATAACCAAACACAAATTTTAGTGGATTTCTACTTATTTTATTAAATATCATCTCCACCAAACAGGACAAGCTTGCATCTGTTTTCGTTTTGGAGAAAAATGTGTTCATTTCATGTATGCGCGAAATGCCTTAAAAATGGCTTTAAAATGGATTTGGAGCATGGAGACGATTATCTCGGGATTGCAAGATAACCAAACAAAACTTTTAGTGGATTTCTACTTATTTTATTAAATATCATCTCCACCAAACAGGACAAGCTTGCATCTGTTATAGTTTTGGAGAAAAATGTGTTCATTTCATGTATGCGCGAAATGCCTTAAAAATGGCTTTAAAATGGATTTGGAGCATGGAGACGATTATCTCGGGATTGCAAGATAACCAAACAAAACTTTTAGTGGATTTCTACTTATTTTATTAAATACCATCTCCACCAAACAGGACAAGCTTGCATCTGTTATAGTTTTGGAGAAAAATGTGTTCATTTCATGTATGCGCGAAATGCCTTAAAAATGGCTTTAAAATGGATTTGGAGCATGGAGACGATTATCTCGGGATTGCAAGATAACCAAACAAAACTTTTAGTGGATTTCTACTTATTTTATTAAATATCATCTCCACCAAACAGGACAAGCTTGCATCTGTTATAGTTTTGGAGAAAAATGTGTTCATTTCATGTATGCGCGAAATGCCTTAAAAATGGCTTTAAAATGGATTTGGAGCATGGAGACGATTATCTCGGGATTGCAAGATAACCAAACAAAACTTTTAGTGGATTTCTACTTATTTTATTAAATATCATCTCCACCAAACAGGACAAGCTTGCATGTGTTATAGTTTTGGAGAAAAATGTGTTCATTTCATGTATGCGCAAAATGCCTTTGAAATGGCTTTAAAATGGATTTGGAGCATGGAGACGATTATCTCGAGATTGCAAGATAACCAAACAAAACTTTTAGTGGATTTCTACTTATTTTATTAAATATCATCTCCACCAAACAGGACAAGCTTGCATCTGTTATAGTTTTGGAGAAAAATGTGTTCATTTCATGTATGCGCGAAATGCCTTAAAAATGGCTTTAAAATGGATTTGGAGCATGGAGACGATTATCTCGGATTGCAAGATAACCAAACAAAACTTTTAGTGGATTTCTACTTATTTTATTAAATATCATCTCTACCAAACAGGACAAGCTTGCATCTGTTATAGTTTTGGAGAAAAATGTGTTCATTTCATGTATGCGCGAAATGCCTTAAAAATGGCTTTAAAATGGATTTGGAGCATGGAGACGATTATCTCGGGATTGCAATATAACCAAACAAAACTTTTAGTGGATTTCTACTTATTTTATTAAATATCATCTCCACCAAACAGGACAAGCTTGCATCTGTTATAGTTTTGGAGAAAAATGTGTTCATTTCATGTATGCGCGAAATGCCTTAAAAATGGCTTTAAAATGGATTTGGAGCAAGACGATTATCTCGGGATTGCAAGATAACCAAACAAAACTTTTAGTGGATTTCTACTTATTTTATTAAATATCATCTCCACCAAACAGGACAAGCTTGCATCTGTTATAGTTTTGGAGAAAAATGTGTTCATTTCATGTATGCGCGAAATGCCTTAAAAATGGCTTTAAAATGGATTTGGAGCATGGAGACGATTATCTCGGGATTGCAAGATAACCAAACAAAACTTTTAGTGGATTTCTACTTATTTTATTAAATATCATCTCCACCAAACAGGACAAGCTTGCATCTGTTATAGTTTTGGAGAAAAATGTGTTCATTTCATGTATGCGCGAAATGCCTTAAAAATGGCTTTAAAATGGATTTGGAGCATGGAGACGATTATCTCGGGATTGCAAGATAACCAAACAAAAATTTTAGTGGATTTCTACTTATTTTATTAAATATCATCTCCACCAAACAGGACAAGCTTGCATCTGTTATAGTTTTGGAGAAAAATGTGTTCATTTCATGTATGCGCAAAATGCCTTTGAAATGGCTTTAAAATGGATTTTGAGCATGGAGACGATTATCTCGGGATTGCAAGATAACCAAACAAAACGTTTAGTGGATTTCTACTTATTTTATTAAATATCATCTCCACCAAACAGGACAAGCTTGCATCTGTTATAGTTTTGGAGAAAAATGTGTTCATTTCATGTATGCGCGAAATGCCTTAAAAATGGCTTTAAAATGGATTTGGAACATGGAGACGATTATCTCGGGATTGCAAGATAACCAAACAAAACTTTTAGTGTATTTCTACTTATTTTATTAAATATCATCTCCACCAAACAGGACAAGCTTGCATCTATTATAGTTTTGGAGAAAAATGTGTTCATTTCATGTATGCGCGAAATGCCTTAAAAATGGCTTTAAAATGGATTTGGAGCATGGAGACGATTATCTCGGGATTGCAATATAACCAAACAAAACTTTTAGTGGATTTCTACTTATTTTATTAAATATCATCTCCACCAAACAGGACAAGCTTGCATCTGTTATAGTTTTGGAGAAAAATGTGTTCATTTCATGTATGCGCGAAATGCCTTAAAAATGGCTTTAAAATGGATTTGGAGCATGGAGACGATTATCTCGGGATTGCAAGATAACCAAACAAAACTTTTAGTGGATTTCTACTTATTTTATTAAATATCATCTCCACCAAACAGGACAAGCTTGCATCTGTTATAGTTTTGGAGAAAAATGTGTTCATTTCATGTATGCGCGAAATGCCTTAAAAATGGCTTTAAAATGGATTTGGAGCATGGAGACGATTATCTCGGGATTGCAAGATAACCAAACAAAACTTTTAGTGGATTTCTACTTATTTTATTAAATATCATCTCCACCAAACAGGACAAGCTTGCATCTGTTATAGTTTTGGAGAAAAATGTGTTCATTTCATGTATGCGCGAAATGCCTTAAAAATGGCTTTAAAATGGATTTGGAGCATGGAGACGATTATCTCGGGATTGCAAGATAACCAAACAAAACTTTTAGTGGATTTCTACTTATTTTATTAAATATCATCTCTACCAAACAGGACAAGCTTGCATCTGTTATAGTTTTGGAGAAAAATGTGTTCATTTCATGTATGCGCGAAATGCCTTAAAAATGGCTTTAAAATGGATTTGGAGCATGGAGACGATTATCTCGGGATTGCAATATAACCAAACAAAACTTTTAGTGGATTTCTACTTATTTTATTAAATATCATCTCCACCAAACAGGACAAGCTTGCATCTGTTATAGTTTTGGAGAAAAATGTGTTCATTTCATGTATGCGCGAAATGCCTTAAAAATGGCTTTAAAATGGATTTGGAGCATGGAGACGATTATCTCGGGATTGCAAGATAACCAAACAAAACTTTTAGTGGATTTCTACTTATTTTATTAAATATCATCTCCACCAAACAGGACAAGCTTGCATCTGTTATAGTTTTGGAGAAAAATGTGTTCATTTCATGTATGCGCGAAATGCCTTAAAAATGGCTTTAAAATGGATTTGGAGCATGGAGACGATTATCTCGGGATTGCAAGATAACCAAACAAAACTTTTAGTGGATTTCTACTTATTTTATTAAATATCATCTCCACCAAACAGGACAAGCTTGCATCTGTTATAGTTTTGGAGAAAAATGTGTTCATTTCATGTATGCGCGAAATGCCTTAAAAATGGCTTTAAAATGGATTTGGAGCATGGAGACGATTATCTCGGGATTGCAAGATAACCAAACAAAAATTTTAGTGGATTTCTACTTATTTTATTAAATATCATCTCCACCAAACAGGACAAGCTTGCATCTGTTATAGTTTTGGAGAAAAATGTGTTCATTTCATGTATGCGCAAAATGCCTTTGAAATGGCTTTAAAATGGATTTTGAGCATGGAGACGATTATCTCGGGATTGCAAGATAACCAAACAAAACGTTTAGTGGATTTCTACTTATTTTATTAAATATCATCTCCACCAAACAGGACAAGCTTGCATCTGTTATAGTTTTGGAGAAAAATGTGTTCATTTCATGTATGCGCGAAATGCCTTAAAAATGGCTTTAAAATGGATTTGGAACATGGAGACGATTATCTCGGGATTGCAAGATAACCAAACAAAACTTTTAGTGTATTTCTACTTATTTTATTAAATATCATCTCCACCAAACAGGACAAGCTTGCATCTATTATAGTTTTGGAGAAAAATGTGTTCATTTCATGTATGCGCGAAATGCCTTAAAAATGGCTTTAAAATGGATTTGGAGCATGGAGACGATTATCTCGGGATTGCAATATAACCAAACAAAACTTTTAGTGGATTTCTACTTATTTTATTAAATATCATCTCCACCAAACAGGACAAGCTTGCATCTGTTATAGTTTTGGAGAAAAATGTGTTCATTTCATGTATGCGCGAAATGCCTTAAAAATGGCTTTAAAATGGATTTGGAGCATGGAGACGATTATCTCGGGATTGCAAGATAACCAAACAAAACTTTTAGTGGATTTCTACTTATTTTATTAAATATCATCTCCACCAAACAGGACAAGCTTGCATCTGTTATAGTTTTGGAGAAAAATGTGTTCATTTCATGTATGCGCGAAATGCCTTAAAAATGGCTTTAAAATGGATTTGGAGCATGGAGACGATTATCTCGGGATTGCAAGATAACCAAACAAAACTTTTAGTGGATTTCTACTTATTTTATTAAATATCATCTCCACCAAACAGGACAAGCTTGCATCTGTTATAGTTTTGGAGAAAAATGTGTTCATTTCATGTATGCGCGAAATGCCTTAAAAATGGCTTTAAAATGGATTTGGAGCATGGAGACGATTATCTCGGGATTGCAAGATAACCAAACAAAACTTTTAGTGGATTTCTACTTATTTTATTAAATATCATCTCCACCAAACAGGACAAGCTTGCATCTGTTATAGTTTTGGAGAAAAATGTGTTCATTTCATGTATGCGCGAAATGCCTTAAAAATGGCTTTAAAATGGATTTGGAGCATGGAGACGATTATCTCGGGATTGCAAGATAACCAAACAAAACTTTTAGTGGATTTCTACTTATTTTATTAAATATCATCTCCACCAAACAGGACAAGCTTGCATCTGTTATAGTTTTAGAGAAAAATGTGTTCATTTCATGTATGCGCGAAATGCCTTAAAAATGGCTTTAAAATGGATTTGGAGCATGGAGACGATTATCTCGGGATTGCAAGATAACCAAACAAAACTTTTAGTGGATTTCTACTTATTTTATTAAATATCATCTCCACCAAACAGGACAAGCTTGCATCTGTTATAGTTTTGGAGAAAAATGTGTTCATTTCATGTATGCGCGAAATGCCTTAAAAATGGCTTTAAAATGGATTTGGAGCATGGAGACGATTATCTCGGGATTGCAATATAACCAAACAAAACTTTTAGTGGATTTTTACTTATTTTATTAAATATCATCTCCACCAAACAGGACAAGCTTGCATCTGTTATAGTTTTGGAGAAAAATGTGTTCATTTCATGTATGCGCGAAATGCCTTAAAAATGGCTTTAAAATGGATTTGGAGCATGGAGACGATTATCTCGGGATTGCAAGATAACCAAACAAAAATTTTAGTGGATTTCTACTTATTTTATTAAATATCATCTCCACCAAACAGGACAAGCTTGCATCTGTTATAGTTTTGGAGAAAAATGTGTTCATTTCATGTATGCGCGAAATGCCTTAAAAATGGCTTTAAAATGGATTTGGAGCATGGAGACGATTATCTCGGGATTGCAAGATAACCAAACAAAACTTTTAGTGGATTTCTACTTATTTTATTAAATATCATCTCCACCAAACAAGACAAGCTTGCATCTGTTATAGATTTGGAGAAAAATGTGTTCATTTCATGTATGCGCGAAATGCCTTAAAAATGGCTTTAAAATGGATTTGGAGCATGGAGACGATTATCTCGGGATTGCAAGATAACCAAACAAAAATTTTAGTGGATTTCTACTTATTTTATTAAATATCATCTCCACCAAACAGGACAAGCTTGCATCTGTTATAGTTTTGGAGAAAAATGTGTTCATTTCATGTATGCGCGAAATGCCTTAAAAATGGCTTTAAAATGGATTTGGAGCATGGAGACGATTATCTCGGGATTGCAAGATAACCAAACAAAACTTTTAGTGGATTTCTACTTATTTTATTAAATATCATCTCCACCAAACAAGACAAGCTTGCATCTGTTATAGATTTGGAGAAAAATGTGTTCATTTCATGTATGCGCGAAATGCCTTAAAAATGGCTTTAAAATGGATTTGGAGCATGGAGACGATTATCTCGGGATTGCAAGATAACCAAACAAAACTTTTAGTGGATTTCTACTTATTTTATTAAATATCATCTCCACCAAACAGGACAAGCTTGCATCTGTTATAGTTTTGGAGAAAAATGTGTTCATTTCATGTATGCGCGAAATGCCTTAAAAATGGCTTTAAAATGGATTTGGAGCATGGAGACGATTATCTCGGGATTGCAAGATAACCAAACAAAACTTTTAGTGGATTTCTACTTATTTTATTAAATATCATCTCCACCAAACAGGACAAGCTTGCATCTGTTATAGTTTTGGAGAAAAATGTGTTCATTTCATGTATGCGCGAAATGCCTTAAAAATGGCTTTAAAATGGATTTGGAGCATGGAGACGATTATCTCGGGATTGCAAGATAACCAAACAAAACTTTTAGTGGATTTCTACTTATTTTATTAAATATCATCTCCACCAAACAGGACAAGCTTGCATCTGTTATAGTTTTGGAGAAAAATGTGTTCATTTCATGTATGCGCGAAATGCCTTAAAAATGGCTTTAAAATGGATTTGGAGCATGGAGACGATTATCTCGGGATTGCAAGATAACCAAACAAAACTTTTAGTGGATTTCTACTTATTTTATTAAATATCATCTCCACCAAACAAGACAAGCTTGCATCTGTTATAGATTTGGAGAAAAATGTGTTCATTTCATGTATGCGCGAAATGCCTTAAAAATGGCTTTAAAATGGATTTGGAGCATGGAGACGATTATCTCGGGATTGCAAGATAACCAAACAAAAATTTTAGTGGATTTCTACTTATTTTATTAAATATCATCTCCACCAAACAGGACAAGCTTGCATCTGTTATAGTTTTGGAGAAAAATGTGTTCATTTCATGTATGCGCGAAATGCCTTAAAAATGGCTTTAAAATGGATTTGGAGCATGGAGACGATTATCTCGGGATTGCAAGATAACCAAACAAAACTTTTAGTGGATTTCTACTTATTTTATTAAATATCATCTCCACCAAACAAGACAAGCTTGCATCTGTTATAGATTTGGAGAAAAATGTGTTCATTTCATGTATGCGCGAAATGCCTTAAAAATGGCTTTAAAATGGATTTGGAGCATGGAGACGATTATCTCGGGATTGCAAGATAACCAAACAAAACTTTTAGTGGATTTCTACTTATTTTATTAAATATCATCTCCACCAAACAGGACAAGCTTGCATCTGTTATAGTTTTGGAGAAAAATGTGTTCATTTCATGTATGCGCGAAATGCCTTAAAAATGGCTTTAAAATGGATTTGGAGCATGGAGACGATTATCTCGGGATTGCAAGATAACCAAACAAAACTTTTAGTGGATTTCTACTTATTTTATTAAATATCATCTCCACCAAACAGGACAAGCTTGCATCTGTTATAGTTTTGGAGAAAAACGTGTTCATTTCATGTATGCGCGAAATGCCTTAAAATGGCTTTAAAATGGATTTGGAGCATGGAGACGATTATCTCGGGATTGCAAGATAACCAAACAAAACTTTTAGTGGATTTCTACTTATTTTATTAAATATCATCTCCACCAAACAGGACAAGCTTGCATCTGTTATAGTTTTGGAGAAAAATGTGTTCATTTCATGTATGCGCGAAATGCCTTAAAAATGGCTTTAAAATAGATTTGGAGCATGGAGACGATTATCTCGGGATTGCAAGATAACCAAACAAAACTTTTAGTGGATTTCTACTTATTTTATTAAATATCATCTCCACCAAACAGGACAAGCTTGCATCTGTTATAGTTTTGGAGAAAAATGTGTTCATTTCATGTATGCGCGAAATGCCTTAAAAATGGCTTTAAAATGGATTTGGAGCATGGAGACGATTATCTCGGGATTGCAAGATAACCAAACAAAACTTTTAGTGGATTTCTACTTATTTTATTAAATATCATCTCCACCAAACAGGACAAGCTTGCATCTGTTATAGTTTTGGAGAAAAATGTGTTCATTTCATGTATGCGCGAAATGCCTTAAAAATGGCTTTAAAATGGATTTGGAGCATGGAGACGATTATCTCGGGATTGCAATATAACCAAACAAAACTTTTAGTGGATTTCTACTTATTTTATTAAATATCATCTCCACCAAACAGGACAAGCTTGCATCTGTTATAGTTTTGGAGAAAAATGTGTTCATTTCATGTATGCGCGAAATGCCTTAAAAATGGCTTTAAAATGGATTTGGAGCATGGAGACGATTATCTCGGGATTGCAAGATAACCAAACACAAATTTTAGTGGATTTCTACTTATTTTATTAAATATCATCTCCACCAAACAGGACAAGCTTGCATCTGTTTTCGTTTTGGAGAAAAATGTGTTCATTTCATGTATGCGCGAAATGCCTTAAAAATGGCTTTAAAATGGATTTGGAGCATGGAGACGATTATCTCGGGATTGCAAGATAACCAAACAAAACTTTTAGTGGATTTCTACTTATTTTATTAAATATCATCTCCACCAAACAGGACAAGCTTGCATCTGTTATAGTTTTGGAGAAAAATGTGTTCATTTCATGTATGCGCGAAATGCCTTAAAAATGGCTTTAAAATGGATTTGGAGCATGGAGACGATTATCTCGGGATTGCAAGATAACCAAACAAAACTTTTAGTGGATTTCTACTTATTTTATTAAATACCATCTCCACCAAACAGGACAAGCTTGCATCTGTTATAGTTTTGGAGAAAAATGTGTTCATTTCATGTATGCGCGAAATGCCTTAAAAATGGCTTTAAAATGGATTTGGAGCATGGAGACGATTATCTCGGGATTGCAAGATAACCAAACACAAATTTTAGTCGATTTCTACTTATTTTATTAAATATCATCTCCACCAAACAGGACAAGCTTGCATCTGTTTTCGTTTTGGAGAAAAATGTGTTCATTTCATGTATGCGCGAAATGCCTTAAAAATGGCTTTAAAATGGATTTGGAGCATGGAGACGATTATCTCGGGATTGCAAGATAACCAAACAAAACTTTTAGTGGATTTCTACTTATTTTATTAAATATCATCTCCACCAAACAGGACAAGCTTGCATCTGTTATAGTTTTGGAGAAAAATGTGTTCATTTCATGTATGCGCGAAATGCCTTAAAAATGGCTTTAAAATGGATTTGGAGCATGGAGACGATTATCTCGGGATTGCAAGATAACCAAACAAAACTTTTAGTGGATTTCTACTTATTTTATTAAATATCATCTCCACCAAACAAGAGAAGCTTGCATCTGTTATAGTTTTGGAGAAAAATGTGTTCATTTCATGTATGCGCGAAATGCCTTAAAAATGGCTTTAAAATGGATTTGGAGCATGGAGACGATTATCTCGGGATTGCAAGATAACCAAACAAAACTTTTAGTGGATTTCTACTTATTTTATTAAATATCATCTCCACCAAACAGGACAAGCTTGCATCTGTTATAGTTTTGGAGAAAAATGTGTTCATTTCATGTATGCGCGAAATGCCTTAAAAATGGCTTTAAAATGGATTTGGAGCATGGAGACGATTATCTCGGGATTGCAAGATAACCAAACAAAACTTTTAGTGGATTTCTACTTATTTTATTAAATATCATCTCCACTAAACAGGACAAGCTTGCATCTGTTATAGTTTTGGAGAAAAATGTGTTCATTTCATGTATGCGCGAAATGCCTTAAAATGGCTTTAAAATGGATTTGGAACATGGAGACGATTATCTCGGGATTGCAATATAACCAAACAAAACTTTTAGTGGATTTCTACTTATTTTATTAAATATCATCTCCACCAAACAGGACAAGCTTGCATCTGTTATAGTTTTGGAGAAAAATGTGTTCATTTCATGTATGCGCGAAATGCCTTAAAAATGGCTTTAAAATGGATTTGGAGCATGGAGACGATTATCTCGGGATTGCAAGATAACCAAACAAAAATTTTAGTGGATTTCTACTTATTTTATTAAATATCATCTCCACCAAACAGGACAAGCTTGCATCTGTTATAGTTTTGGAGAAAAATGTGTTCATTTCATGTATGCGCGAAATGCCTTAAAAATGGCTTTAAAATGGATTTGGAGCATGGAGACGATTATCTCGGGATTGCAAGATAACCAAACAAAACTTTTAGTGGATTTCTACTTATTTTATTAAATATCATCTCCACCAAACAAGACAAGCTTGCATCTGTTATAGTTTTGGAGAAAAATGTGTTCATTTCATGTATGCGCGAAATGCCTTAAAAATGGCTTTAAAATGGATTTGGAGCATGGAGACGATTATCTCGGGATTGCAAGATAACCAAACAAAACTTTTAGTGGATTTCTACTTATTTTATTAAATATCATCTCCACCAAACAGGACAAGCTTGCATGTGTTATAGTTTTGGAGAAAAATGTGTTCATTTCATGTATGCGCAAAATGCCTTTGAAATGGCTTTAAAATGGATTTGGAGCATGGAGACGATTATCTCGGGATTGCAAGATAACCAAACAAAACTTTTAGTGGATTTCTACTTATTTTATTAAATATCATCTCCACCAAACAGGACAAGCTTGCATCTGTTATAGTTTTGGAGAAAAATGTGTTCATTTCATGTATGCGCGAAATGCCTTAAAAATGGCTTTAAAATGGATTTGGAGCATGGAGACGATTATCTCGGGATTGCAAGATAACCAAACAAAACTTTTAGTGGATTTCTACTTATTTTATTAAATATCATCTCCACCAAACAAGAGAAGCTTGCATCTGTTATAGTTTTGGAGAAAAATGTGTTCATTTCATGTATGCGCGAAATGCCTTAAAAATGGCTTTAACATGGATTTGGAGCATGGAGACGATTATCTCGGGATTGCAAGATAACCAAACAAAACTTTTAGTGGATTTCTACTTATTTTATTAAATATCATCTCCACTAAACAGGACAAGCTTGCATCTGTTATAGTTTTGGAGAAAAATGTGTTCATTTCATGTATGCGCGAAATGCCTTAAAATGGCTTTAAAATGGATTTGGAACATGGAGACGATTATCTCGGGATTGCAATATAACCAAACAAAACTTTTAGTGGATTTCTACTTATTTTATTAAATATCATCTCCACCAAACAGGACAAGCTTGCATCTGTTATAGTTTTGGAGAAAAATGTGTTCATTTCATGTATGCGCGAAATGCCTTAAAAATGGCTTTAAAATGGATTTGGAGCATGGAGACGATTATCTCGGGATTGCA
The DNA here is from genome assembly GCF_048569485.1 of Anomaloglossus baeobatrachus. Lineage (NCBI taxonomy): Eukaryota > Metazoa > Chordata > Amphibia > Anura > Aromobatidae > Anomaloglossus > Anomaloglossus baeobatrachus. The sequence goes on from NW_027443224.1 coordinate 37,952, forward strand.
AGATAACCAAACAAAAATTTTAGTGGATTTCTACTTATTTTATTAAATATCATCTCCACCAAACAGGACAAGCTTGCATCTGTTATAGTTTTGGAGAAAAATGTGTTCATTTCATGTATGCGCGAAATGCCTTAAAAATGGCTTTAAAATGGATTTGGAGCATGGAGACGATTATCTCGGGATTGCAAGATAACCAAACAAAACTTTTAGTGGATTTCTACTTATTTTATTAAATATCATCTCCACCAAACAAGACAAGCTTGCATCTGTTATAGTTTTGGAGAAAAATGTGTTCATTTCATGTATGCGCGAAATGCCTTAAAAATGGCTTTAAAATGGATTTGGAGCATGGAGACGATTATCTCGGGATTGCAAGATAACCAAACAAAACTTTTAGTGGATTTCTACTTATTTTATTAAATATCATCTCCACCAAACAGGACAAGCTTGCATGTGTTATAGTTTTTGAGAAAAATGTGTTCATTTCATGTATGCGCAAAATGCCTTTGAAATGGCTTTAAAATGGATTTGGAGCATGGAGACGATTATCTCGGGATTGCAAGATAACCAAACAAAACTTTTAGTGGATTTCTACTTATTTTATTAAATATCATCTCCACCAACAGGACAAGCTTGCATCTGTTATAGTTTTGGAGAAAAATGTGTTCATTTCATGTATGCGCGAAATGCCTTAAAAATGGCTTTAAAATGGATTTGGAGCATGGAGACGATTATCTCGGGATTGCAAGATAACCAAACAAAACTTTTAGTGGATTTCTACTTATTTTATTAAATATCATCTCCACCAAACAAGACAAGCTTGCATCTGTTATAGTTTTGGAGAAAAATGTGTTCATTTCATGTATGCGCGAAATGCCTTAAAAATGGCTTTAAAATGGATTTGGAGCATGGAGACGATTATCTCGGGATTGCAAGATAACCAAACAAAACTTTTAGTGGATTTCTACTTATTTTATTAAATATCATCTCCACCAAACAGGACAAGCTTGCATGTGTTATAGTTTTGGAGAAAAATGTGTTCATTTCATGTATGCGCAAAATGCTTTGAAATGGCTTTAAAATGGATTTGGAGCATGGAGACGATTATCTCGGGATTGCAAGATAACCAAACAAAACTTTTAGTGGATTTCTACTTATTTTATTAAATATCATCTCCACCAAACAGGACAAGCTTGCATCTGTTATAGTTTTGGAGAAAAATGTGTTCATTTCATGTATGCGCGAAATGCCTTAAAAATGGCTTTAAAATGGATTTGGAGCATGGAGACGATTATCTCGGGATTGCAAGATAACCAAACAAAACTTTTAGTGTATTTCTACTTATTTTATTAAATATCATCTCCACCAAACAGGACAAGCTTGCATCTATTATAGTTTTGGAGAAAAATGTGTTCATTTCATGTATGCGCGAAATGCCTTAAAAATGGCTTTAAAATGGATTTGGAGCATGGAGACGATTATCTCGGGATTGCAATATAACCAAACAAAACTTTTAGTGGATTTCTACTTATTTTATTAAATATCATCTCCACCAAACAGGACAAGCTTGCATCTGTTATAGTTTTGGAGAAAAATGTGTTCATTTCATGTATGCGCGAAATGCCTTAAAAATGGCTTTAAAATGGATTTGGAGCATGGAGACGATTATCTCGGGATTGCAAGATAACCAAACAAAACTTTTAGTGGATTTCTACTTATTTTATTAAATATCATCTCCACCAAACAGGACAAGCTTGCATCTGTTATAGTTTTGGAGAAAAATGTGTTCATTTCATGTATGCGCGAAATGCCTTAAAAATGGCTTTAAAATGGATTTGGAGCATGGAGACGATTATCTCGAGATTGCAAGATAACCAAACAAAACTTTTAGTGGATTTCTACTTATTTTATTAAATATCATCTCCACCAAACAGGACAAGCTTGCATCTGTTATAGTTTTGGAGAAAAATGTGTTCATTTCATGTATGCGCGAAATGCCTTAAAAATGGCTTTAAAATGGATTTGGAGCATGGAGACGATTATCTCGGGATTGCAAGATAACCAAACAAAACTTTTAGTGGATTTATACTTATTTTATTAAATATCATCTCCACCAAACAGGACAAGCTTGCATCTGTTATAGTTTTGGAGAAAAATGTGTTCATTTCATGTATGCGCGAAATGCCTTAAAAATGGCTTTAAAATGGATTTGGAGCATGGAGACGATTATCTCGGGATTGCAAGATAACCAAACAAAACTTTTAGTGGATTTCTACTTATTTTATTAAATATCATCTCCACCAAACAGGACAAGCTTGCATGTGTTATAGTTTTGGAGAAAAATGTGTTCATTTCATGTATGCGCAAAATGCCTTTGAAATGGCTTTAAAATGGATTTGGAGCATGGAGACGATTATCTCGAGATTGCAAGATAACCAAACAAAACTTTTAGTGGATTTCTACTTATTTTATTAAATATCATCTCCACCAAACAGGACAAGCTTGCATCTGTTATAGTTTTGGAGAAAAATGTGTTCATTTCATGTATGCGCGAAATGCCTTAAAAATGGCTTTAAAATGGATTTGGAGCATGGAGACGATTATCTCGGGATTGCAAGATAACCAAACAAAACTTTTAGTGGATTTCTACTTATTTTATTAAATATCATCTCTACCAAACAGGACAAGCTTGCATCTGTTATAGTTTTGGAGAAAAATGTGTTCATTTCATGTATGCGCGAAATGCCTTAAAAATGGCTTTAAAATGGATTTGGAGCATGGAGACGATTATCTCGGGATTGCAATATAACCAAACAAAACTTTTAGTGGATTTCTACTTATTTTATTAAATATCATCTCCACCAAACAGGACAAGCTTGCATCTGTTATAGTTTTGGAGAAAAATGTGTTCATTTCATGTATGCGCGAAATGCCTTAAAAATGGCTTTAAAATGGATTTGGAGCATGGAGACGATTATCTCGGGATTGCAAGATAACCAAACAAAACTTTTAGTGGATTTCTACTTATTTTATTAAATATCATCTCCACCAAACAGGACAAGCTTGCATCTGTTATAGTTTTGGAGAAAAATGTGTTCATTTCATGTATGCGCGAAATGCCTTAAAAATGGCTTTAAAATGGATTTGGAGCATGGAGACGATTATCTCGGGATTGCAAGATAACCAAACAAAACTTTTAGTGGATTTCTACTTATTTTATTAAATATCATCTCCACCAAACAGGACAAGCTTGCATCTGTTATAGTTTTGGAGAAAAATGTGTTCATTTCATGTATGCGCGAAATGCCTTAAAAATGGCTTTAAAATGGATTTGGAGCATGGAGACGATTATCTCGGGATTGCAAGATAACCAAACAAAAATTTTAGTGGATTTCTACTTATTTTATTAAATATCATCTCCACCAAACAGGACAAGCTTGCATCTGTTATAGTTTTGGAGAAAAATGTGTTCATTTCATGTATGCGCAAAATGCCTTTGAAATGGCTTTAAAATGGATTTGGAGCATGGAGACGATTATCTCGGGATTGCAAGATAACCAAACAAAACTTTTAGTGGATTTCTACTTATTTTATTAAATATCATCTCCACCAAACAGGACAAGCTTGCATCTGTTATAGTTTTGGAGAAAAATGTGTTCATTTCATGTATGCGCGAAATGCCTTAAAAATGGCTTTAAAATGGATTTGGAACATGGAGACGATTATCTCGGGATTGCAAGATAACCAAACAAAACTTTTAGTGTATTTCTACTTATTTTATTAAATATCATCTCCACCAAACAGGACAAGCTTGCATCTATTATAGTTTTGGAGAAAAATGTGTTCATTTCATGTATGCGCGAAATGCCTTAAAAATGGCTTTAAAATGGATATGGAGCATGGAGACGATTATCTCGGGATTGCAATATAACCAAACAAAACTTTTAGTGGATTTCTACTTATTTTATTAAATATCATCTCCACCAAACAGGACAAGCTTGCATCTGTTATAGTTTTGGAGAAAAATGTGTTCATTTCATGTATGCGCGAAATGCCTTAAAAATGGCTTTAAAATGGATTTAGAGCATGGAGACGATTATCTCGGGATTGCAAGATAACCAAACAAAACTTTTAGTGGATTTCTACTTATTTTATTAAATATCATCTCCACCAAACAGGACAAGCTTGCATCTGTTATAGTTTTGGAGAAAAATGTGTTCATTTCATGTATGCGCGAAATGCCTTAAAAATGGCTTTAAAATGGATTTGGAGCATGGAGACGATTATCTCGGGATTGCAAGATAACCAAACAAAACTTTTAGTGGATTTCTACTTATTTTATTAAATATCATCTCCACCAAACAGGACAAGCTTGCATCTGTTATAGTTTTGGAGAAAAATGTGTTCATTTCATGTATGCGCGAAATGCCTTAAAAATGGCTTTAAAATGGATTTGGAGCATGGAGACGATTATCTCGGGATTGCAAGATAACCAAACAAAACTTTTAGTGGATTTCTACTTATTTTATTAAATATCATCTCCACCAAACAGGACAAGCTTGCATCTGTTATAGTTTTGGAGAAAAATGTGTTCATTTCATGTATGCGCGAAATGCCTTAAAAATGGCTTTAAAATGGATTTGGAGCATGGAGACGATTATCTCGGGATTGCAAGATAACCAAACAAAACTTTTAGTGGATTTCTACTTATTTTATTAAATATCATCTCCACCAAACAGGACAAGCTTGCATCTGTTATAGTTTTAGAGAAAAATGTGTTCATTTCATGTATGCGCGAAATGCCTTAAAAATGGCTTTAAAATGGATTTGGAGCATGGAGACGATTATCTCGGGATTGCAAGATAACCAAACAAAACTTTTAGTGGATTTCTACTTATTTTATTAAATATCATCTCCACCAAACAGGACAAGCTTGCATCTGTTATAGTTTTGGAGAAAAATGTGTTCATTTCATGTATGCGCGAAATGCCTTAAAAATGGCTTTAAAATGGATTTGGAGCATGGAGACGATTATCTCGGGATTGCAATATAACCAAACAAAACTTTTAGTGGATTTTTACTTATTTTATTAAATATCATCTCCACCAAACAGGACAAGCTTGCATCTGTTATAGTTTTGGAGAAAAATGTGTTCATTTCATGTATGCGCGAAATGCCTTAAAAATGGCTTTAAAATGGATTTGGAGCATGGAGACGATTATCTCGGGATTGCAAGATAACCAAACAAAAATTTTAGTGGATTTCTACTTATTTTATTAAATATCATCTCCACCAAACAGGACAAGCTTGCATCTGTTATAGTTTTGGAGAAAAATGTGTTCATTTCATGTATGCGCGAAATGCCTTAAAAATGGCTTTAAAATGGATTTGGAGCATGGAGACGATTATCTCGGGATTGCAAGATAACCAAACAAAACTTTTAGTGGATTTCTACTTATTTTATTAAATATCATCTCCACCAAACAAGACAAGCTTGCATCTGTTATAGATTTGGAGAAAAATGTGTTCATTTCATGTATGCGCGAAATGCCTTAAAAATGGCTTTAAAATGGATTTGGAGCATGGAGACGATTATCTCGGGATTGCAAGATAACCAAACAAAAATTTTAGTGGATTTCTACTTATTTTATTAAATATCATCTCCACCAAACAGGACAAGCTTGCATCTGTTATAGTTTTGGAGAAAAATGTGTTCATTTCATGTATGCGCGAAATGCCTTAAAAATGGCTTTAAAATGGATTTGGAGCATGGAGACGATTATCTCGGGATTGCAAGATAACCAAACAAAACTTTTAGTGGATTTCTACTTATTTTATTAAATATCATCTCCACCAAACAAGACAAGCTTGCATCTGTTATAGATTTGGAGAAAAATGTGTTCATTTCATGTATGCGCGAAATGCCTTAAAAATGGCTTTAAAATGGATTTGGAGCATGGAGACGATTATCTCGGGATTGCAAGATAACCAAACAAAACTTTTAGTGGATTTCTACTTATTTTATTAAATATCATCTCCACCAAACAGGACAAGCTTGCATCTGTTATAGTTTTGGAGAAAAATGTGTTCATTTCATGTATGCGCGAAATGCCTTAAAAATGGCTTTAAAATGGATTTGGAGCATGGAGACGATTATCTCGGGATTGCAAGATAACCAAACAAAACTTTTAGTGGATTTCTACTTATTTTATTAAATATCATCTCCACCAAACAGGACAAGCTTGCATCTGTTATAGTTTTGGAGAAAAACGTGTTCATTTCATGTATGCGCGAAATGCTTTAAAAATGGCTTTAAAATGGATTTGGAGCATGGAGACGATTATCTCGGGATTGCAAGATAACCAAACAAAACTTTTAGTGGATTTCTACTTATTTTATTAAATATCATCTCCACCAAACAGGACAAGCTTGCATCTGTTATAGTTTTGGAGAAAAATGTGTTCATTTCATGTATGCGCGAAATGCCTTAAAAATGGCTTTAAAATAGATTTGGAGCATGGAGACGATTATCTCGGGATTGCAAGATAACCAAACAAAACTTTTAGTGGATTTCTACTTATTTTATTAAATATCATCTCCACCAAACAGGACAAGCTTGCATCTGTTATAGTTTTGGAGAAAAATGTGTTCATTTCATGTATGCGCGAAATGCCTTAAAAATGGCTTTAAAATGGATTTGGAGCATGGAGACGATTATCTCGGGATTGCAAGATAACCAAACAAAACTTTTAGTGGATTTCTACTTATTTTATTAAATATCATCTCCACCAAACAGGACAAGCTTGCATCTGTTATAGTTTTGGAGAAAAATGTGTTCATTTCATGTATGCGCGAAATGCCTTAAAAATGGCTTTAAAATGGATTTGGAGCATGGAGACGATTATCTCGGGATTGCAATATAACCAAACAAAACTTTTAGTGGATTTCTACTTATTTTATTAAATATCATCTCCACCAAACAGGACAAGCTTGCATCTGTTATAGTTTTGGAGAAAAATGTGTTCATTTCATGTATGCGCGAAATGCCTTAAAAATGGCTTTAAAATGGATTTGGAGCATGGAGACGATTATCTCGGGATTGCAAGATAACCAAACAAAACTTATAGTGGATTTCTACTTATTTTATTAAATATCATCTCCACCAAAGAGGACAAGCTTGCATCTGTTATAGTTTTGGAGAAAAATGTGTTCATTTCATGTATGCGCGAAATGCCTTAAAAATGGCTTTAAAATGGATTTGGAGCATGGAGACGATTATCTCGGGATTGCAATATAACCAAACAAAACTTTTAGTGGATTTCTACTTATTTTATTAAATATCATCTCCACCAAACAGGACAAGCTTGCATCTGTTATAGTTTTGGAGAAAAATGTGTTCATTTCATGTATGCGCGAAATGCCTTAAAAATGGCTTTAAAATGGATTTGGAGCATGGAGACGATTATCTCGGGATTGCAAGATAACCAAACAAAACTTATAGTGGATTTCTACTTATTTTATTAAATATCATCTCCACCAAAGAGGACAAGCTTGCATCTGTTATAGTTTTGGAGAAAAATGTGTTCATTTCATGTATGCGCGAAATGCCTTATAAATGGCTTTAAAATGGATTTGGAGCATGGAGACGATTATCTCGGGATTGCAAGATAACCAAACAAAACTTTTAGTGGATTTCTACTTATTTTATTAAATATCATCTCCACCAAACAGGACAAGCTTGCATCTGTTATAGTTTTGGAGAAAAATGTGTTCATTTCATGTATGCGCGAAATGCCTTAAAAATGGCTTTAAAATGGATTTGGAGCATGGAGACGATTATCTCGGGATTGCAAGATAACCAAACAAAACTTTTAGTGGATTTCTACTTATTTTATTAAATATCATCTCCACCAAACAGGACAAGCTTGCATCTGTTATAGTTTTGGAGAAAAATGTGTTCATTTCATGTATGCGCGAAATGCCTTAAAAATGGCTTTAAAATGGATTTGGAGCATGGAGACGATTATCTCGGGATTGCAAGATAACCAAACAAAACTTTTAGTGGATTTCTACTTATTTTATTAAATATCATCTCCACCAAACAGGACAAGCTTGCATCTGTTATAGTTTTGGAGAAAAATGTGTTCATTTCATGTATGCGCGAAATGCCTTAAAAATGGCTTTAAAATGGATTTGGAGCATGGAGACGATTATCTCGGGATTGCAAGATAACCAAACAAAACTTTTAGTGGATTTCTACTTATTTTATTAAATATCATCTCCACCAAACAGGACAAGCTTGCATCTGTTATAGTTTTGGAGAAAAATGTGTTCATTTCATGTATGCGCGAAATGCCTTAAAAATGGCTTTAAAATGGATTTGGAGCATGGAGACGATTATCTCGGGATTGCAATATAACCAAACAAAACTTTTAGTGGATTTCTACTTATTTTATTAAATATCATCTCCACCAAACAGGACAAGCTTGCATCTGTTATAGTTTTGGAGAAAAATGTGTTCATTTCATGTATGCGCGAAATGCCTTAAAAATGGCTTTAAAATGGATTTGGAGCATGGAGACGATTATCTCGGGATTGCAAGATAACCAAACAAAAATTTTAGTGGATTTCTACTTATTTTATTAAATATCATCTCCACCAAACAGGACAAGCTTGCATCTGTTATAGTTTTGGAGAAAAATGTGTTCATTTCATGTATGCGCGAAATGCCTTAAAAATGGCTTTAAAATGGATTTGGAGCATGGAGACGATTATCTCGGGATTGCAAGATAACCAAACAAAACTTTTAGTGGATTTCTACTTATTTTATTAAATACCATCTCCACCAAACAAGACAAGCTTGCATCTGTTATAGATTTGGAGAAAAATGTGTTCATTTCATGTATGCGCGAAATGCCTTAAAAATGGCTTTAAAATGGATTTGGAGCATGGAGACGATTATCTCGGGATTGCAAGATAACCAAACAAAACTTTTAGTGGATTTCTACTTATTTTATTAAATATCATCTCCACCAAACAGGACAAGCTTGCATCTGTTATAGTTTTGGAGAAAAATGTGTTCATTTCATGTATGCGCGAAATGCCTTAAAAATGGCTTTAAAATGGATTTGGAGCATGGAGACGATTATCTCGGGATTGCAAGATAACCAAACAAAACTTTTAGTGGATTTCTACTTATTTTATTAAATATCATCTCCACCAAACAGGACAAGCTTGCATCTGTTATAGTTTTGGAGAAAAATGTGTTCATTTCATGTATGCGCGAAATGCCTTAAAAATGGCTTTAAAATGGATTTGGAGCATGGAGACGATTATCTCGGGATTGCAAGATAACCAAACAAAACTTTTAGTGGATTTCTACTTATTTTATTAAATATCATCTCCACCAAACAGGACAAGCTTGCATCTGTTATAGTTTTGGAGAAAAATGTGTTCATTTCATGTATGCGCGAAATGCCTTAAAAATGGCTTTAAAATAGATTTGGAGCATGGAGACGATTATCTCGGGATTGCAAGATAACCAAACAAAACTTTTAGTGGATTTCTACTTATTTTATTAAATATCATCTCCACCAAACAGGACAAGCTTGCATCTGTTATAGTTTTGGAGAAAAATGTGTTCATTTCATGTATGCGCGAAATGCCTTAAAAATGGCTTTAAAATGGATTTGGAGCATGGAGACGATTATCTCGGGATTGCAAGATAACCAAACAAAACTTTTAGTGGATTTCTACTTATTTTATTAAATATCATCTCCACCAAACAGGACAAGCTTGCATCTGTTATAGTTTTGGAGAAAAATGTGTTCATTTCATGTATGCGCGAAATGCCTTAAAAATGGCTTTAAAATGGATTTGGAGCATGGAGACGATTATCTCGGGATTGCAATATAACCAAACAAAACTTTTAGTGGATTTCTACTTATTTTATTAAATATCATCTCCACCAAACAGGACAAGCTTGCATCTGTTATAGTTTTGGAGAAAAATGTGTTCATTTCATGTATGCGCGAAATGCCTTAAAAATGGCTTTAAAATGGATTTGGAGCATGGAGACGATTATCTCGGGATTGCAAGATAACCAAACAAAACTTTTAGTGGATTTCAACTTATTTTATTAAATATCATCTCCACCAAACAGGACAAGCTTGCATCTGTTATAGTTTTGGAGAAAAATGTGTTCATTTCATGTATGCGCGAAATGCCTTAAAAATGGCTTTAAAATGGATTTGGAGCATGGAGACGATTATCTCGGGATTGCAAGATAACCAAACAAAACTTTTAGTGGATTTCTACTTATTTTATTAAATATCATCTCCACCAAAGAGGACAAGCTTGCATCTGTTATAGTTTTGGAGAAAAATGTGTTCATTTCATGTATGCGCGAAATGCCTTAAAAATGGCTTTAAAATGGATTTGGAGCATGGAGACGATTATCTCGGGATTGCAAGATAACCAAACAAAACTTTTAGTGGATTTCTACTTATTTTATTAAATATCATCTCCACCAAACAGGACAAGCTTGCATCTGTTATAGTTTTGGAGAAAAATGTGTTCATTTCATGTATGCGCGAAATGCCTTAAAAATGGCTTTAAAATGGATTTGAGCATGGAGACGATTATCTCGGGATTGCAAGATAACCAAACAAAACTTTTAGTGGATTTCTACTTATTTTATTAAATATCATCTCCACCAAACAGGACAAGCTTGCATCTGTTATAGTTTTGGAGAAAAATGTGTTCATTTCATGTATGCGCGAAATGCCTTAAAAATGGCTTTAAAATGGATTTGGAGCATGGAGACGATTATCTCGGGATTGCAAGATAACCAAACAAAACTTTTAGTGGATTTCTACTTATTTTATTAAATATCATCTCCACCAAACAGGACAAGCTTGCATCTGTTATAGTTTTGGAGAAAAATGTGTTCATTTCATGTATGCGCGAAATGCCTTAAAAATGGCTTTAAAATGGATTTGGAGCATGGAGACGATTATCTCGGGATTGCAAGATAACCAAACAAAAATTTTAGTGGATTTCTACTTATTTTATTAAATATCATCTCCACCAAACAGGACAAGCTTGCATCTGTTATAGTTTTGGAGAAAAATGTGTTCATTTCATGTATGCGCGAAATGCCTTAAAAATGGCTTTAAAATGGATTTGGAGCATGGAGACGATTATCTCGGGATTGCAAGATAACCAAACAAAACTTTTAGTGGATTTCTACTTATTTTATTAAATATCATCTCCACCAAACAAGACAAGCTTGCATCTGTTATAGTTTTGGAGAAAAATGTGTTCATTTCATGTATGCGCGAAATGCCTTAAAAATGGCTTTAAAATGGATTTGGAGCATGGAGACGATTATCTCGGGATTGCAAGATAACCAAACAAAACTTTTAGTGGATTTCTACTTATTTTATTAAATATCATCTCCACCAAACAGGACAAGTTTGCATCTGTTATAGTTTTGGAGAAAAATGTGTTCATTTCATGTATGCGCGAAATGCCTTAAAAATGGCTTTAAAATGGATTTGGAGCATGGAGACGATTATCTCGGGATTGCAAGATAACCAAACAAAACTTTTAGTGGATTTCTACTTATTTTATTAAATATCATCTCCACCAAACAAGACAAGCTTGCATCTGTTATAGTTTTGGAGAAAAATGTGTTCATTTCATGTATGCGCGAAATGCCTTAAAAATGGCTTTAAAATGGATTTGGAGCATGGAGACGATTATCTCGGGATTGCAAGATAACCAAACAAAACTTTTAGTGGATTTCTACTTATTTTATTAAATACCATCTCCACCAAACAGGACAAGCTTGCATCTGTTATAGTTTTGGAGAAAAATGTGTTCATTTCATGTATGCGCGAAATGCCTTAAAAATGGCTTTAAAATGGATTTGGAGCATGGAGACGATTATCTCGGGATTGCAATATAACCAAACAAAACTTTTAGTGGATTTCTACTTATTTTATTAAATATCATCTCCACCAAACAGGACAAGCTTGCATCTGTTATAGTTTTGGAGAAAAATGTGTTCATTTCATGTATGCGCGAAATGCCTTAAAAATGGCTTTAAAATGGATTTGGAGCATGGAGACGATTATCTCGGGATTGCAAGATAACCAAACACAAATTTTAGTGGATTTCTACTTATTTTATTAAATATCATCTCCACCAAACAGGACAAGCTTGCATCTGTTTTCGTTTTGGAGAAAAATGTGTTCATTTCATGTATGCGCGAAATGCCTTAAAAATGGCTTTAAAATGGATTTGGAGCATGGAGACGATTATCTCGGGATTGCAAGATAACCAAACAAAACTTTTAGTGGATTTCTACTTATTTTATTAAATATCATCTCCACCAAACAGGACAAGCTTGCATCTGTTATAGTTTTGGAGAAAAATGTGTTCATTTCATGTATGCGCGAAATGCCTTAAAAATGGCTTTAAAATGGATTTGGAGCATGGAGACGATTATCTCGGGATTGCAAGATAACCAAACAAAACTTTTAGTGGATTTCTACTTATTTTATTAAATATCATCTCCACCAAACAAGAGAAGCTTGCATCTGTTATAGTTTTGGAGAAAAATGTGTTCATTTCATGTATGCGCGAAATGCCTTAAAAATGGCTTTAAAATGGATTTGGAGCATGGAGACGATTATCTCGGGATTGCAAGATAACCAAACAAAACTTTTAGTGGATTTCTACTTATTTTATTAAATATCATCTCCACCAAACAGGACAAGCTTGCATCTGTTATAGTTTTGGAGAAAAATGTGTTCATTTCATGTATGCGCGAAATGCCTTAAAAATGGCTTTAAAATGGATTTGGAGCATGGAGACGATTATCTCGGGATTGCAAGATAACCAAACAAAACTTTTAGTGGATTTCTACTTATTTTATTAAATATCATCTCCACTAAACAGGACAAGCTTGCATCTGTTATAGTTTTGGAGAAAAATGTGTTCATTTCATGTATGCGCGAAATGCCTTAAAATGGCTTTAAAATGGATTTGGAACATGGAGACGATTATCTCGGGATTGCAATATAACCAAACAAAACTTTTAGTGGATTTCTACTTATTTTATTAAATATCATCTCCACCAAACAGGACAAGCTTGCATCTGTTATAGTTTTGGAGAAAAATGTGTTCATTTCATGTATGCGCGAAATGCCTTAAAAATGGCTTTAAAATGGATTTGGAGCATGGAGACGATTATCTCGGGATTGCAAGATAACCAAACAAAAATTTTAGTGGATTTCTACTTATTTTATTAAATATCATCTCCACCAAACAGGACAAGCTTGCATCTGTTATAGTTTTGGAGAAAAATGTGTTCATTTCATGTATGCGCGAAATGCCTTAAAAATGGCTTTAAAATGGATTTGGAGCATGGAGACGATTATCTCGGGATTGCAAGATAACCAAACAAAACTTTTAGTGGATTTCTACTTATTTTATTAAATATCATCTCCACCAAACAAGACAAGCTTGCATCTGTTATAGTTTTGGAGAAAAATGTGTTCATTTCATGTATGCGCGAAATGCCTTAAAAATGGCTTTAAAATGGATTTGGAGCATGGAGACGATTATCTCGGGATTGCAAGATAACCAAACAAAACTTTTAGTGGATTTCTACTTATTTTATTAAATATCATCTCCACCAAACAGGACAAGCTTGCATGTGTTATAGTTTTGGAGAAAAATGTGTTCATTTCATGTATGCGCAAAATGCCTTTGAAATGGCTTTAAAATGGATTTGGAGCATGGAGACGATTATCTCGGGATTGCAAGATAACCAAACAAAACTTTTAGTGGATTTCTACTTATTTTATTAAATATCATCTCCACCAAACAGGACAAGCTTGCATCTGTTATAGTTTTGGAGAAAAATGTGTTCATTTCATGTATGCGCGAAATGCCTTAAAAATGGCTTTAAAATGGATTTGGAGCATGGAGACGATTATCTCGGGATTGCAAGATAACCAAACAAAACTTTTAGTGGATTTCTACTTATTTTATTAAATATCATCTCCACCAAACAAGAGAAGCTTGCATCTGTTATAGTTTGGGAGAAAAATGTGTTCATTTCATGTATGCGCGAAATGCCTTAAAAATGGCTTTAACATGGATTTGGAGCATGGAGACGATTATCTCGGGATTGCAAGATAACCAAACAAAACTTTTAGTGGATTTCTACTTATTTTATTAAATATCATCTCCACTAAACAGGACAAGCTTGCATCTGTTATAGTTTTGGAGAAAAATGTGTTCATTTCATGTATGCGCGAAATGCCTTAAAATGGCTTTAAAATGGATTTGGAACATGGAGACGATTATCTCGGGATTGCAATATAACCAAACAAAACTTTTAGTGGATTTCTACTTATTTTATTAAATATCATCTCCACCAAACAGGACAAGCTTGCATCTGTTATAGTTTTGGAGAAAAATGTGTTCATTTCATGTATGCGCGAAATGCCTTAAAAATGGCTTTAAAATGGATTTGGAGCATGGAGACGATTATCTCGGGATTGCAAGATAACCAAACAAAAATTTTAGTGGATTTCTACTTATTTTATTAAATATCATCTCCACCAAACAGGACAAGCTTGCATCTGTTATAGTTTTGGAGAAAAATGTGTTCATTTCATGTATGCGCGAAATGCCTTAAAATGGCTTTAAAATGGATTTGGAGCATGGAGACGATTATCTCGGGATTGCAAGATAACCAAACAAAACTTTTAGTGGATTTCTACTTATTTTATTAAATATCATCTCCACCAAACAAGACAAGCTTGCATCTGTTATAGTTTTGGAGAAAAATGTGTTCATTTCATGTATGCGCGAAATGCCTTAAAAATGGCTTTAAAATGGATTTGGAGCATGGAGACGATTATCTCGGGATTGCAAGATAACCAAACAAAACGTTTAGTGGATTTCTACTTATTTTATTAAATATCATCTCCACCAAACAGGACAAGCTTGCATGTGTTATAGTTTTGGAGAAAAATGTGTTCATTTCATGTATGCGCAAAATGCCTTTGAAATGGCTTTAAAATGGATTTGGAGCATGGAGACGATTATCTCGGGATTGCAAGATAACCAAACAAAACTTTTAGTGGATTTCTACTTATTTTATTAAATATCATCTCCACCAAACAGGACAAGCTTGCATCTGTTATAGTTTTGGAGAAAAATGTGTTCATTTCATGTATGCGCGAAATGCCTTAAAAATGGCTTTAAAATGGATTTGGAGCATGGAGACGATTATCTCGGGATTGCAAGATAACCAAACAAAACTTTTAGTGGATTTCTACTTATTTTATTAAATATCATCTCCACCAAACAAGACAAGCTTGCATCTGTTATAGTTTTGGAGAAAAATGTGTTCATTTCATGTATGCGCGAAATGCCTTAAAAATGGCTTTAAAATGGATTTGGAGCATGGAGACGATTAT
>NW_027443225.1:0-53315 GCF_048569485.1 Anomaloglossus baeobatrachus
AAAAAGTGGAGGAAAAAGTGGAGAAAAAAGTGGAGAAAAAGTGGAGAAAAAAGTGGAGAAAAAGCGGAGAAAAAGTGGAGAAAAAGTGGAGAAAAAGTGGAGAAAAAGTGGAGAAAAAATGGAGAAAAAGTGGAGAAAAAAATGGAGAAAAAGTGGAGAAAAAGTAGGTAAGAAGTGGAGAAAAAATGGAGAAAAAGTGGAGAAAAAGTGGAGAAAAAAATGGAGAAAAAGTGGAGAAAAAGTGGAGAAAAAGTAGAGAAAAAATGGAGAAAAAATGGAGAAAAAGTGGAGAAAAAAATGGAGAAAAAGTGAAGCAAAAGTGGAGAAAAAGTGGAGAAAAAGTAGAGAATAAGTGGAGAAAAAATGGAGAAAAAGTGGAGAAAAAGTGGAGAAAAGAATGGAGAAAAAGTGGAGAAAAGTGGAGAAAAAGTGGAGAAAAAGTAGAGAAAAAATGGAGAAAAAGTGAGAAAAAGTGGATAAAAAAGTGGAGAAAAAGTGGAGAAAAAGTGGAGAATAAGTGGAGAAAAAATGGAGAGAAAAAGTGGAGAAAAAGTGGAGAAAAAAATGGAGAAAAAGTGGTGAAAAAAATGGAGAAAAAGTGGAGAAAAAGTGGATAAAAAAGTGGAGAAAAAGTGGAGAAAAAGTGGAGAAAAAAATGAGAAAAAGTGGAGAAAAAGTGGAGAAAAAGTGGATAAAAAAGTGGAGAAAAAGTGGAGAATAAGTGGAGAAAAAATGGAGAGAAAAAGTGGAGAAAAAAAATGGAGAAAAAGTTGAGAAAAAAATGGAGAAAAAGTGGAGAAAAAGTGGAGAAAAAAATGGAGAAAAAGTGGAGAAAAAGTGGAGAAAAAAATGGAGAAAAAGTGGAGAAAAGTGGAGAAAAAGTAGAGAAAAAGTGGAGAAAAAATGGAGAAAAAGTGGAGAAAAAGTGGAGAAAAAGTGAGAAAAAAAATGGAGAAAAAGTGGAGAAAAAGTAGAGAAGAAGTGGAGAAAAAGTGGAGAAAAAATGGAGAAAAAGTGGAAAAAAAAAATGGAGAAAAAGTGGAGAATAAGTGGAGAAAAAATGGAGAAAAAGTGGAGAAAAAGTGTAGAAAAAAATGGAGAAAAAGTGGAGAAAAAGTGGAGAAAAAGTGGAGAAAAAGTGGAGAAAAAGTGGAGAAAAAAATGGAGAAAAAGTGGAGAAAAAGTAGAGAAGAAGTGGAGAAAAAGTGGAGAAAAAGTGGAGGAAAAAGTGGAGAAAAAAGTGGAGAAAAAAATGGAGAAAAAGTGGAGAAAAAGTGGAGAAAAAATGGAGAATAAGTGGAGAAAAAATGGAGAAAAAGTGGAGAAAAAGTGGAGAAAAAGTGGAGGAAAAAGTGGAGAAAAAAGTGGAGAAAAAGTGGAGAAAAAAGTGGAGAAAAAGCTGAGAAAAAGTGGAGAATAAGTGGAGAATAAGTGGAGAAAAAGTGGAGAAAAAGTGGAGAAAAAGTGGAGAAAAAGTGGAGAAAAAGTGGAGAAAAAGCGGAGAAAAAGCGGAGAAAAAGTGAGAAAAAATGGAGAAAAAGATGGAGAAAAAGATGGAGAAAAAATGGAGAAAAAGTAGAGAAGAAGTGGCGAAAAAGTGGAGAAAAAGTGGAGGAAAAATGGAGAAAAAAGTGGAGAAAAAATGGAGAAAAAGTGGAGAAAAAGTGGAGAAAAAGTGGAGAAAAAATGGAGAATAAGTGGAGAAAAAATGGAGAAAAAGTGGAGAAAAAGTGGAGGAAAAAGTGGAGAAAAAAGTGGAGAAAAAGTGGAGGAAAAAGTGGAGAAAAAAGTGGAGAAAAAGTGGAGGAAAAGTGGAGAAAAAAAGGAGAAAAAGTGGAGAAAAAGTGGAGAAAAAGTGGAGAAAAAGTGGAGAAAAAAATGGAGAATAAGTGGAGAAAAAATGGAGAAAAAGTGGAGAAAAAGTGGAGGAAAAAGTGGAGAAAAAAGTGGAGAAAAAGTGGAGGAAAAAGTGGAGGAAAAAGTGGAGAAAAAAGTGGAGAAAAAGTGGAGAAAAAAGTGGAGAAAAAGCGGAGAAAAAGTGGAGAAAAAGTGGAGAAAAAGTGGAGAAAAAGTGGAGAAAAAAATGGAGAAAAAGTGGAGAAAAAAATGGAGAAAAAGTGGAGAAAAAGTAGGTAAGAAGTGGAGAAAAAATGGAGAAAAAGTGGAGAAAAAGTGGAGAAAAAAATGGAGAAAAAGTGGAGAAAAAGTGGAGAAAAAGTAGAGAAAAAATGGAGAAAAAATGGAGAAAAAGTGGAGAAAAAAATGGAGAAAAAGTATGAAGCAAAAGTGGAGAAAAAGTGGAGAAAAAGTAGAGAATAAGTGGAGAAAAAATGGAGAAAAAGTGGAGAAAAAGTGGAGAAAAGAATGGAGAAAAAGTGGAGAAAAAGTGGAGAAAAAGTAGAGAAGAAATGGAGAAAAAGTGGAGAAAAAGTGGATAAAAAAGTGGAGAAAAAGTGGAGAAAAAGTGGAGAATAAGTGGAGAAAAAATGGAGAGAAAAAGTGGAGAAAAAGTGGAGAAAAAAATGGAGAAAAAGTGGTGAAAAAAATGGAGAAAAAGTGGAGAAAAAGTGGATAAAAAGTGAGAAAAAGTGGAGAAAAAGTGGAGAAAAAAATGGAGAAAAAGTGGAGAAAAAGTGGAGAAAAAGTGGATAAAAAAGTGGAGAAAAAGTGGAGAATAAGTGGAGAAAAAATGGAGAGAAAAAGTGGAGAAAAAAAATGGAGAAAAAGTTGAGAAAAAAATGGAGAAAAAGTGGAGAAAAAGTGGAGAAAAAAATGGAGAAAAAGTGGAGAAAAAGTGGAGAAAAAAATGGAGAAAAAGTGGAGAAAAAGTGGAGAAAAAGTAGAGAAAAAGTGGAGAAAAAATGGAGAAAAAGTGGAAAAAAAAATGGAGAAAAAGTGGAGAATAAGTGGAGAAAAAATGGAGAAAAAGTGGAGAAAAAGTGTAGAAAAAAATGGAGAAAAAGTGGAGAAAAAGTGGAGAAAAAGTGGAGAAAAAGTGGAGAAAAAGTGGAGAAAAAAATGGAGAAAAAGTGGAGAAAAAGTAGAGAAGAAGTGGAGAAAAAGTGGAGAAAAAGTGGAGGAAAAAGTGGAGAAAAAAGTGGAGAAAAAAAATGGAGAAAAAGTGGAGAAAAAGTGGAGAAAAAATGGAGAATAAGTGGAGAAAAAATGGAGAAAAAGTGGAGAAAAAGTGGAGAAAAAAGTGGAGAAAAAGTGGAGAAAAAAGTGGAGAAAAAGCTGAGAAAAAGTGGAGAATAAGTGGAGAATAAGTGGAGAAAAAGTGGAGAAAAAGTGGAGAAAAAGTGGAGAAAAAGTGGAGAAAAAGTGGAGAAAAAGCGGAGAAAAAGCGGAGAAAAAGTGGAGAAAAAATGGAGAAAAAGATGGAGAAAAAGATGGAGAAAAAATGGAGAAAAAGTAGAGAAGAAGTGGCGAAAAAGTGGAGAAAAAGTGGAGGAAAAAATGGAGAAAAAAGTGGAGAAAAAAATGGAGAAAAAGTGGAGAAAAAGTGGAGAAAAAGTGGAGAAAAAATGGAGAAAAAGTGGAGAAAAAATGGAGAAAAAATGGAGAAAAAAGTGGAGAAAAAAGTGGAGAAAAAGCGGAGAAAAAGTGGAGAATAAGTGGAGAAAAAATGGAGTAAAAATGGAGAAAAAGTGGAGAAAAAAATGGAGAAAAAGTGGAGAAAAAGTGGAGAAAAAGCGGAGAAAAAGTGGAGAAAAAATGGAGAAAAAGATGGAGAAAAAGATGGAGAAAAAGTGGAGAAAAAAATGGAGAAAAAGTGGAGAAAAAGTGGAGAAAAAGTGGAGAAAAAGTGGAGAAAAAATGGAGAAAAAGTGGAGAAAAAGTGGAGAAAAAAATGGAGAAAAAGTGGAGAAAAAGTGGAGAAAAAGCGGAGAAAAAGTGGAGAAAAAATGGAGAAAAAGATGGAGAAAAAGATGGAGAAAAAGATGGAGAAAAAGATGGAGAAAAAGATGGAGAAAAAAATGGAGAAAAAGTGGAGAAGAAGTAGAGAAGAAGTGGAGAAAAAGTGGAGAAAAAGTGGAGGAAAAAGTGGAGAAAAAAGTGGAGAAAAAAAAAGAGAAAAAGTGGAGAAAAAGTGGAGAAAAAGTGGAGAAAAAATGGAGAATAAGTGGAGAAAAAATGGAGAAAAAGTGGAGAAAAAGTGGAGAAAAAGTGGAGGAAAAAGTGGAGAAAAAAGTGGAGAAAAAGTGGAGGAAAAAGTGGAGAAAAAAGTGGAGAAAAAGTGGAGGAAAAAGTGGAGAAAAAAGTGGAGAAAAAAAGGAGAAAAAGTGGAGAAAAAGTGGAGAAAAAGTGGAGAAAAAAATGGAGAAAAAGTGGAGAAAAAGTGGAGAAAAAGTGGATAAAAAAGTGGAGAAAAAAATGGAGAAAAAGTGGAGAAAAAGTGGAGAAAAAAATGGAAAGTGGAGAAAAAAATGGAGAAAAAGTGGAGAAAAAGTGGAGAAAAAAATGGAGAAAAAGTGGAGAAAAAGTGGAGAAAAAAATGGAGAAAAAGTGGAGAAAAAGTGGAGAAAAAGTAGAGAAAAAGTGGAGAAAAAATGGAGAAAAAGTGGAGAAAAAGTGGAGAAAAAGTGGAGAAAAAAATGGAGAAAAAGTGGAGAAAAAGTAGAGAAGAGGTGGAGAAAAAGTGGAGAAAAAATGGAGAAAAAGTGGAAAAAAAAAATGGAGAAAAAGTGGAGAAAAAGTGGAGAATAAGTGGAGAAAAAATGGAGAAAAAGTGGAGAAAAAGTGTAGAAAAAAATGGAGAAAAAGTGGAGAAAAAGTGGAGAAAAAGTGGAGAAAAAGTGGAGAAAAAAATGGAGAAAAAGTGGAGAAAAAGTAGAGAAGAAGTGGAGAAAAAGTGGAGAAAAAGTGGAGGAAAAAGTGGAGAAAAAAGTGGAGAAAAAAATGGAGAAAAAGTGGAGAAAAAGTGGAGAAAAAATGGAGAATAAGTGGAGAAAAAATGGAGAAAAAGTGGAGAAAAAGTGGAGAAAAAGTGGAGAAAAAATGGAGAAAAAGTGGAGAAAAAGTGGAGAAAAAATGGAGAAAAAGTGGAGAAAAAGTGGAGAAAAAGCGGAGAAAAAATGGAGAAAAAGATGGAGAAAAAGATGGAGAAAAAGATGGAGAAAAAGATGGAGAAAAAGATGGAGAAAAAAATGGAGAAAAAGTGGAGAAGAAGTAGAGAAGAAGTGGAGAAAAAGTGGAGAAAAAGTGGAGGAAAAAGTGGAGAAAAAAGTGGAGAAAAAAAAAGAGAAAAAGTGGAGAAAAAGTGGAGAAAAAGTGGAGAAAAAATGGAGAATAAGTGGAGAAAAAATGGAGAAAAAGTGGAGAAAAAGTGGAGGAAAAAGTGGAGAAAAAAGTGGAGAAAAAGTGGAGGAAAAAGTGGAGAAAAAAGTGGAGAAAAAGTGGAGGAAAAAGTGGAGAAAAAAAAGAGAAAAAGTGGAGAAAAAGTGGAGAAAAAGTGGAGAAAAAGTGGAGAAAAAAATGGAGAATAAGTGGAGAAAAAATGGAGAAAAAGTGGAGAAAAAGTGGAGGAAAAAGTGGAGAAAAAAGTGGAGAAAAAGTGGAGGAAAAAGTGGAGGAAAAAGTGGAGAAAAAAGTGGAGAAAAAGTGGAGAAAAAAGTGGAGAAAAAGCGGAGAAAAAGTGGAGAAAAAGTGGAGAAAAAGTGGAGAAAAAAATGGAGAAAAAGTGGAGAAAAAAATGGAGAAAAAGTGGAGAAAAAGTAGGTAAGAAGTGGAGAAAAAATGGAGAAAAAGTGGAGAAAAAGTGGAGAAAAAAATGGAGAAAAAGTGGAGAAAAAGTGGAGAAAAAGTAGAGAAAAAATGGAGAAAAAATGGAGAAAAAGTGGAGAAAAAAATGGAGAAAAAGTGAAGCAAAAGTGGAGAAAAAGTGGAGAAAAAGTAGAGAATAAGTGGAGAAAAAATGGAGAAAAAGTGGAGAAAAAGTGGAGAAAAGAATGGAGAAAAAGTGGAGAAAAAGTGGAGAAAAAGTGGAGAAAAAGTAGAGAAAAAATGGAGAAAAAGTGGAGAAAAAGTGGATAAAAAAGTGGAGAAAAAGTGGAGAAAAAGTGGAGAATAAGTGGAGAAAAAATGGAGAGAAAAAGTGGAGAAAAAGTGGAGAAAAAAATGGAGAAAAAGTGGTGAAAAAAATGGAGAAAAAGTGGAGAAAAAGTGGATAAAAAAATGGAGAAAAAGTGGAGAAAAAGTGGAGAAAAAAATGGAGAAAAAGTGGAGAAAAAGTGGAGAAAAAGTGGATAAAAAAGTGGAGAAAAAGTGGAGAATAAGTGGAGAAAAAATGGAGAGAAAAAGTGGAGAAAAAAAATGGAGAAAAAGTTGAGAAAAAAATGGAGAAAAAGTGGAGAAAAAGTGGAGAAAAAAATGGAGAAAAAGTGGAGAAAAAGTGGAGAAAAAAATGGAGAAAAAGTGGAGAAAAAGTGGAGAAAAAGTAGAGAAAAAGTGGAGAAAAAATGGAGAAAAAGTGGAGAAAAAATGGAGAAAAAGTGGAGAAAAAGTGGAGAAAAAGTGGAGAAAAAAAATGGAGAAAAAGTGGAGAAAAAGTAGAGAAGAAGTGGAGAAAAAGTGGAGAAAAAATGGAGAAAAAGTGGAAAAAAAAATGGAGAAAAAGTGGAGAATAAGTGGAGAAAAAATGGAGAAAAAGTGGAGAAAAAGTGTAGAAAAAAATGGAGAAAAAGTGGAGAAAAAGTGGAGAAAAAGTGGAGAAAAAGTGGAGAAAAAAATGGAGAAAAAGTGGAGAAAAAGTAGAGAAGAAGTGGAGAAAAAGTGGAGAAAAAGTGGAGGAAAAAGTGGAGAAAAAAGTGGAGAAAAAAATGGAGAAAAAGTGGAGAAAAAGTGGAGAAAAAATGGAGAATAAGTGGAGAAAAAATGGAGAAAAAGTGGAGAAAAAGTGGAGAAAAAGTGGAGGAAAAAGTGGAGAAAAAAGTGGAGAAAAAGTGGAGAAAAAAGTGGAGAAAAAGCTGAGAAAAAGTGGAGAATAAGTGGAGAATAAGTGGAGAATAAGTGGAGAAAAAGTGGAGAAAAAGTGGAGAAAAAGTGGAGAAAAAGTGGAGAAAAAGTGGAGAAAAAGCGGAGAAAAAGTGGAGAAAAAATGGAGAAAAAGATGGAGAAAAAGATGGAGAAAAAATGGAGAAAAAGTAGAGAAGAAGTGGCGAAAAAGTGGAGAAAAAGTGGAGGAAAAAATGGAGAAAAAAGTGGAGAAAAAAATGGAGAAAAAGTGGAGAAAAAGTGGAGAAAAAGTGGAGAAAAAATGGAGAAAAAGTGGAGAAAAAATGGAGAAAAAATGGAGAAAAAAGTGGAGAAAAAAGTGGAGAAAAAGCGGAGAAAAAGTGGAGAATAAGTGGAGAAAAAATGGAGTAAAAGTGGAGAAAAAGTGGAGAAAAAAATGGAGAAAAAGTGGAGAAAAAGTGGAGAAAAAGCGGAGAAAAAGTGGAGAAAAAATGGAGAAAAAGATGGAGAAAAAGTGGAGAAAAAAATGGAGAAAAAGTGGAGAAAAAGTGGAGAAAAAGTGGAGAAAAAGTGGAGAAAAAATGGAGAAAAAGTGGAGAAAAAGTGGAGAAAAAAATGGAGAAAAAGTGGAGAAAAAGTGGAGAAAAAGCGGAGAAAAAATGGAGAAAAAGATGGAGAAAAAGATGGAGAAAAAGATGGAGAAAAAGATGGAGAAAAAGATGGAGAAAAAGATGGAGAAAAAGATGGAGAAAAAAATGGAGAAAAAGTGGAGAAGAAGTAGAGAAGAAGTGGAGAAAAAGTGGAGAAAAAGTGGAGGAAAAAGTGGAGAAAAAAGTGGAGAAAAAAAAAGAGAAAAAGTGGAGAAAAAGTGGAGAAAAAGTGGAGAAAAAATGGAGAATAAGTGGAGAAAAAATGGAGAAAAAGTGGAGAAAAAGTGGAGGAAAAAGTGGAGAAAAAAGTGGAGAAAAAGTGGAGGAAAAAGTGGAGAAAAAAGTGGAGAAAAAGTGGAGGAAAAAGTGGAGAAAAAAGTGGAGAAAAAAAGGAGAAAAAGTGGAGAAAAAGTGGAGAAAAAGTGGAGAAAAAAATGGAGAATAAGTGGAGAAAAAATGGAGAAAAAGTGGAGAAAAAGTGGAGGAAAAAGTGGAGAAAAAAGTGGAGAAAAAGTGGAGGAAAAAGTGGAGGAAAAAGTGGAGAAAAAAGTGGAGAAAAAGTGGAGAAAAAAGTGGAGAAAAAGCGGAGAAAAAGTGGAGAAAAAGTGGAGAAAAAGTGGAGAAAAAAATGGAGAAAAAGTGGAGAAAAAGTGGAGAAAAAGTAGAGAAAAAATGGAGAAAAAATGGAGAAAAAGTGGAGAAAAAAATGGAGAAAAAGTGAAGCAAAAGTGGAGAAAAAGTGGAGAAAAAGTAGAGAATAAGTGGAGAAAAAATGGAGAAAAAGTGGAGAAAAAGTGGAGAAAAGAATGGAGAAAAAGTGGAGAAAAAGTGGAGAAAAAGTGGAGAAAAAGTAGAGAAAAAATGGAGAAAAAGTGGAGAAAAAGTGGATAAAAAAGTGGAGAAAAAGTGGAGAAAAAGTGGAGAAAAAGTGGAGAAAAAATGGAGAGAAAAAGTGGAGAAAAAGTGGAGAAAAAAATGGAGAAAAAGTGGTGAAAAAAATGGAGAAAAAGTGGAGAAAAAGTGGAGAAAAAAGTGGAGAAAAAGTGGAGAAAAAAATGGAGAAAAAGTGGAGAAAAAGTGGAGAAAAAGTGGATAAAAAAGTGGAGAAAAAGTGGAGAATAAGTGGAGAAAAAATGGAGAGAAACAGTGGAGAAAAAGTGGAGAAAAAAAATGGAGAAAAAGTTGAGAAAAAAATGGAGAAAAAGTGGAGAAAAAGTGGAGAAAAAAATGGAGAAAAAGTGGAGAAAAAGTGGAGAAAAAAATGGAGAAAAAGTGGAGAAAAAGTGGAGAAAAAGTAGAGAAAAAGTGGAGAAAAAATGGAGAAAAAGTGGAGAAAAAGTGGAGAAAAAGTGGAGAAAAAAATGGAGAAAAAATGGAGAAAAAGTAGAGAAGAAGTGGAGAAAAAGTGGAGAAAAAATGGAGAAAAAGTGGAGAAAAAGTGTAGAAAAAAATGGAGAAAAAGTGGAGAAAAAGTGGAGAAAAAGTGGAGAAAAAAATGGAGAAAAAGTGGAGAAAAAGTAGAGAAGAAGTGGAGAAAAAGTGGAGAAAAAGTGGAGGAAAAAGTGGAGAAAAAAGTGGAGAAAAAAATGGAGAAAAAGTGGAGAAAAAGTGGAGAAAAAATGGAGAATAAGTGGAGAAAAAATGGAGAAAAAGTGGAGAAAAAGTGGAGAAAAAGTGGAGGAAAAAGTGGAGAAAAAAGTGGAGAAAAAGTGGAGAAAAAAGTGGAGAAAAAGCTGAGAAAAAGTGGAGAATAAGTGGAGAATAAGTGGAGAAAAAGTGGAGAAAAAGTGGAGAAAAAGTGGAGAAAAAGTGGAGAAAAAGTGGAGAAAAAGTGGAGAAAAAGCGGAGAAAAAGCGGAGAAAAAGTGGAGAAAAAATGGAGAAAAAGATGGAGAAAAAGATGGAGAAAAAATGGAGAAAAAGTAGAGAAGAAGTGGCGAAAAAGTGGAGAAAAAGTGGAGGAAAAAGTGGAGAAAAAAGTGGAGAAAAAAATGGAGAAAAAGTGGAGAAAAAGTGGAGAAAAAGTGGAGAAAAAATGGAGAAAAAGTGGAGAAAAAATGGAGAAAAAATGGAGAAAAAAGTGGAGAAAAAAGTGGAGAAAAAGCGGAGAAAAAGTGGAGAATAAGTGGAGAAAAAGTGGAGAAAAAGCGGAGAAAAAGTGGAGAAAAAATGGAGAAAAAGATGGAGAAAAAGATGGAGAAAAAGATGGAGAAAAAGATGGAGAAAAAAATGGAGAAAAAGTGGAGAAGAAGTAGAGAAGAAGTGGAGAAAAAGTGGAGAAAAAGTGGAGGAAAAAGTGGAGAAAAAAGTGGAGAAAAAAAAGAGAAAAAGTGGAGAAAAAGTGGAGAATAAGTGGAGAAAAAATGGAGAATAAGTGGAGAAAAAATGGAGAAAAAGTGGAGAAAAAGTGGAGGAAAAAGTGGAGAAAAAAGTGGAGAAAAAGTGGAGGAAAAAGTGGAGAAAAAAGTGGAGAAAAAGTGGAGGAAAAAGTGGAGAAAAAAGTGGAGAAAAAAAGGAGAAAAAGTGGAGAAAAAGTGGAGAAAAAGTGGAGAAAAAATGGAGAATAAGTGGAGAAAAAATGGAGAAAAAGTGGAGAAAAAGTGGAGAAAAAAGTGGAGAAAAAGTGGAGAATAAGTGGAGAATAAGTGGAGAAAAAGTGGAGAAAAAGTGGAGAAAAAAATGGAGAAAAAGTGGAGAAAAAGTGGAGAAAAAGCGGAGAAAAAGTGGAGAAAAAATGGAGAAAAAGTGGAGAAAAAGTGGAGAATAAGTGGAGAATAAGTGGAGAAAAAGTGGAGAAAAAGTGGAGAAAAAAATGGAGAAAAAGTGGAGAAAAAGTGGAGAAAAAGCGGAGAAAAAGTGGAGAAAAAATGGAGAAAAAAGTGGAGAAAAAAGTGGAGAAAAAAGTGGAGAAAAAGCGGAGAAAAAGTGGAGAAAAAGTGGAGAAAAAGTGGAGAAAAAGTGGAGAAAAAAATGGAGAAAAAGTGGAGAAAAAGTGGAGAAAAAGTGGAGAAAAAGTGGAGAAAAAAATGGAGAAAAAGTGGAGAAAAAGTGGAGGAAAAAGTGGAGAAAAAAGTGGAGAAAAAGTGGAGAAAAAGTGGAGAAAAAGTGGAGAAAAAGTGGAGAAAAAAATGGAGAAAAAGTGGAGAAAAAGTAGGTAAGAAGTGGAGAAAAAATGGAGAAAAAGTGGAGAAAAAGTGGAGAAAAAAATGGAGAAAAAGTGGAGAAAAAGTGGAGAAAAAGTAGAGAAAAAATGGAGAAAAAATGGAGAAAAAGTGGAGAAAAAAATGGAGAAAAAGTGAAGCAAAAGTGGAGAAAAAGTGGAGAAAAAGTAGAGAATAAGTGGAGAAAAAATGGAGAAAAAGTGGAGAAAAAGTGGAGAAAAGAATGGAGAAAAAGTGGAGAAAAAGTGGAGAAAAAGTGGAGAAAAAGTAGAGAAAAAATGGAGAAAAAGTGGAGAAAAAGTGGATAAAAAAGTGGAGAAAAAGTGGAGAAAAAGTGGAGAATAAGTGGAGAAAAAATGGAGAGAAAAAGTGGAGAAAAAGTGGAGAAAAAAATGGAGAAAAAGTGGTGAAAAAAATGGAGAAAAAGTGGAGAAAAAGTGGATAAAAAAGTGGAGAAAAAGTGGAGAAAAAGTGGAGAAAAAAATGGAGAAAAAGTGGAGAAAAAGTGGAGAAAAAGTGGATAAAAAAGTGGAGAAAAAGTGGAGAATAAGTGGAGAAAAAATGGAGAGAAAAAGTGGAGAAAAAGTGGA
This sequence comes from Anomaloglossus baeobatrachus, assembly GCF_048569485.1. Lineage (NCBI taxonomy): Eukaryota > Metazoa > Chordata > Amphibia > Anura > Aromobatidae > Anomaloglossus > Anomaloglossus baeobatrachus. The sequence continues at coordinate 11,355 of NW_027443225.1, forward strand.
GAAAAAATGGAGAAAAAGTGGAGAAAAAAATGGAGAAAAAGTGGAGAAAAAGTGGAGAATAAGTGGAGAAAAAGTGGAGAAAAAATGGAGAAAAAGTGGAGAAAAAAATGGAGAAAAAGTGGAGAAAAAGTGGAGAATAAGTGGAGAAAAAATGGAGAAAAAGTGGAGAAAAAGTGTAGAAAAAAATGGAGAAAAAGTGGAGAAAAAGTGGAGAAAAAGTGGAGAAAAAGTGGAGAAAAACATGGAGAAAAAGTGGAGAAAAAATGGAGAAAAAGATGGAGAAAAAGATGGAGAAAAAATGGAGAAAAAGTAGAGAAGAAGTGGCGAAAAAGTGGAGAAAAAGTGGAGGAAAAAGTGGAGAAAAAAGTGGAGAAAAAAATGGAGAAAAAGTGGAGAAAAAGTGGAAAAAAAATGGAGAAAAAGTGGAGAAAAAATGGGGAAAAAATGGAGAAAAAAGTGGAGAAAAAAGTGGAGAAAAAGCGGAGAAAAAGTGGAGAATAAGTGGAGAAAAAATGGAGTAAAAGATGGAGAAAAAGTGGAGAAAAAAATGGAGAAAAAGTGGAGAAAAAGTGGAGAAAAAGCGGAGAAAAAGTGGAGAAAAAATGGAGAAAAAGATGGAGAAAAAGTGGAGAAAAAAATGGAGAAAAAGTGGAGAAAAAGTGGAGAAAAAGTGGAGAAAAAGTGGAGAAAAAATGGAGAAAAAGTGGAGAAAAAGTGGAGAAAAAAATGGAGAAAAAGTGGAGAAAAAGTGGAGAAAAAGCGGAGAAAAAGTGGAGAAAAAATGGAGAAAACGATGGAGAAAAAGATGGAGAAAAAGATGGAGAAAAAGATGGAGAAAAAACTGGAGAAAAAGTGGAGAAGAAGTAGAGAAGAAGTGGAGAAAAAGTGGAGAAAAAGTGGAGGAAAAAGTGGAGAAAAAAGTGGAGAAAAAAAAGAGAAAAAGTGGAGAAAAAGTGGAGAAAAAGTGGAGAAAAAATGGAGAAAAAATGGAGAATAAGTGGAGAAAAAATGGAGAAAAAGTGGAGAAAAAGTGGAGGAAAAAGTGGAGAAAAAAGTGGAGAAAAAGTGGAGGAAAAAGTGGAGAAAAAAGTGGAGAAAAAGTGGAGGAAAAAGTGGAGAAAAAAGTGGAGAAAAAAAGGAGAAAAAGTGGAGAAAAAGTGGAGAAAAAGTGGAGAAAAAATGGAGAAAAAGTGGAGAAAAAAATGGAGAAAAAGTGGAGAAAAAGTGGAGAAAAAAATGGAGAAAAAGTGGAGAAAAAGTGGAGAAAAAGTGGAGAAAAAATGGAGAAAAAAATGGAGAAAAAGTGGAGAAAAAGTGGAGAAAAAAATGTAGAAAAAGTGGAGAAAAAATGGAGAATAAGTGGAGAAAAAATGGAGAAAAAGTGGAGAAAAAGTGGAGAAAAAGTGGAGAAAAAGTGGAGGAAAAAGTGGAGAAAAAAGTGGAGAAGAAGTGGAGAAAAAATGGAGAAAAAGTGGAGAAAAAAATGGAGAAAAAGTGGAGAAAAAGTGGAGAAAAAGTGGAGAAAAAATGGAGAAAAAGTGGAGAAAAAGTGGAGGAAAAAGTGGAGAATAAGTGGAGAAAAAATGGAGAAAAAGTGGAGAAAAAGTGGAGAAAAAAAATGGAGAAAAAGTGGAGAAAAAGTGGAGAATTAGCGGAGAAAAAGCGGAGAAAAAGTGGAGAAAAAGTGGAGAAAAAGTGGAGAAAAAAATGGAGAAAAAGTGGAGAAAAAGTGGAGAAAAAGTGGAGAAAAAGTGGAGAATAAGTGGAGAAAAAATGGAGAAAAAATGGAGAAAAAGTGGAGAAAAAGTGGAGAAAAAGTGGAGAAAAAGTGGAGAAAAAGCGGAGAAAAAGCGGAGAAAAAAATGGAGAAAAAGATGGAGAAAAAGATGGAGAAAAAGTGGAGAAAAAAATGGAGAAGAAGTGGAGAAAAAGTGGAGAAAAAGTGGAGAAAAAGTGGAGAAAAAATGGAGAAAAAATGGAGAAAAAATGGAGAAAAAGTGGAGAAAAAGTGGAGGAAAAAGTGGAGAAAAAAGTGGAGAAAAAGTGGAGAAAAAGTGGAGAAAAAAATGGAGAAAAAGTGGAGAAAAAGTGGAGAAAAAGTGGAGAAAAAATGGAGGAAAAATGGAGAAAAAAATGGAGAAAAAGTGGAGAAAAAGTGGAGAATTAGCGGAGAAAAAGCGGAGAAAAAGTGGAGAAAAAGTGGAGAAAAAGTGGAGAAAAAAATGGAGAAAATGTGGAGAAAAAGTGGAGAAAAAGTGGAGAAAAAGTGGAGAATAAGTGGAGAAAAAAATGGAGAAAAAGTGGAGAAAAAGTGGAGAAAAAGTGGAGAAAAAATGGAGAATAAGTGGAGAAAAAATGGAGAAAAAGTGGAGAAAAAGTGGAGAAAAAGTGGAGGAAAAAGTGGAGAAAAAAGTGGAGAAAAAGTGGAGAAAAAGTGGAGAAAAAAATGTAGAAAAAGTGGAGAAAAAGTGGAGAAAAAGTGGAGAAAAAATGGAGAAAAAAATGTAGAAAAAGTGGAGCACCCTTTGGTGCCTTTCATGTGGCACTAAGGGGTGCTTAGCTTTGTATTTAGCCAAAAAAATGAAAAAAAAATGACGTAGGGTTCCCCCTAGTTTTGTAGCCAGCTAGGGTAAAGCAGACGGCTGCAGCCTGCAGACCACAGCTGGCAACCTCACCTTGGCTGGTAATCCAAAACTGAGGGCACCCCACGCTGTTATTTTAAATTAAATAAATAATTAAAAAAAAAAAACACGTAGGGGTCCCCCAAAATTGGATCACCAGCCAAGGTAAAGCAGACAGCTGGGGCCTGATATTCTCAGACTAGGGAGGTCCATGGTTATTGGACTCTCCCCAGCCTAAAAATAGCAGGCCGCAGCCGCCCCAGAAGTGGCGCATCCATTAGATGCGCCAATCCTGGTGCTTCGCCCCAGCTCATCCCGCGCCCTGGTGCGGTGGCAAACGGGGTAATAAATGGGGTTAATACCAGATGTGTAATGTCACCTGGCATCAAGCCCTGGGGTTGGTGAGGTCAGGCGTCTATCAGATACCCGACATCACCAACCCAGACAGTAATAAAAAAAAATAGACGACAAACACATTTTTATTTGAAAAAACACTCCCCAAAACATTCCCTCTTTAACCAATTTATTAGAATGAAAAACAAATCCAGGTCTGGTGTAATCCAAGGGGTTGCCATGACGATCCACACTGTCCCAGTCAATGAAGAGCAGGATGTTCCCCATTGGCTGGGAGAGCAATGCAGTGACCTGAGCTAACATCAATGGGTCAGCCCAGGTCACTACAGGGGATAACAAGTGCTGCTGTCAGGAGCGAGGTACATTACCTGCGCTGATCTCTGGCACTGCTGACAGCACCTGTCACTGACTTCAATGACCTTCACAGCCAAGTATCGCGAGCGGCCCGTGACGTCACCGCTAGTCACAATCTCGGGTCGGAAGCGAGAGAAGGTGATGTGACAAGCGGCGGTCATGGAAGACAGTGTCAGCGCTGAGGTTGGGAGGGCGGGACTTCATCACCGCAGGTAAGCCGAGCGGGGTAATGTGTGTGAGGTGGGCGGAGCCTAGTGGGGTAATGTGTGCAGAGTGCCAGGTGGGCGTAGCCTAGCGGTGTAATGTGTGCATAGTGACAGGTGGGCGGAGCCTAGTGGGGTAATGTGTGCAGAGTGCCAGGTGGGCATAGCCTAGCGGGGTAATGTGTGCAGAGTGCCAGGTGGGCGGAGCCTAGCGGGACCATGTGTGCAGAGTGACAGGTGGGCGGAGCCTAGCGGGAACATGTGTGCAGAGTGCTAGGTGGGCGGAGCCTAGCGGGACCATGTGTGCAGAGTGACAGGTGGGCGGAGCCTAGCGGGACCATGTGTGCAGAGTGAAAGGTGAGCGGAGCCTAGCGGGACTATGTGTGCAGAGTGCCAGGTGGGCGGAGCCTAGCGGGGTAATGTGTGCAGAGTGACAGGTGGGCAGAGCCTAGTGGGGTAATGTGTGCAGAGTGACAGGTGGGCGGAGCCTAGCGGGACCATGTGTGCAGAGTGCCAGGTGGGCGGAGCCTAGTGGGACCATGTGTGCAGAGTGCCAGGTGGGCGGAGCCTAGCGGGACCATGTGTGCAGAGTGCCAGGTGGGCGGAGCCTAGCGGGACCATGTGTGCAAAGTGCCAGGTGGCCGGAGCCTAGCGGGACCATGTGTGCAGAGTGACAGGTGGGCGAAGTCTAGCGGGACCATGTGTGCAGAGTGACAGGTGGGCGGAGCCTAGCGGGGCCATGTGTGCAGAGTGCCTGGTGGGCGGAGCCTAGTGGACCATGTGTGCAGAGTGACAGGTGGGCGGAGCCTAGCGGGACCATGTGTGCAGAGTGCCAGGTGGGCGGAGCCTAGAGGGTAATGTGTGCAGAGTGCCAGGTGGGCGGAGCCTAGCGGGACCATGTGTGCAGAATGACAGGTGGGCGGAGAATAGCGGGGCCATGTGTGCTGGCGGCAGAGTGAGAAATGGGTGGAGCCTAGCGGGGCCATGTGGCGCTGAGGATGTCAGTGTCGTGGACTGCATGGCTGGGGACAGGTGAGTGTGAGTGTGTGTACATGCCGCGTGCAGGAGGGGGCGGAGCGAGCTGAGCGGGGAAGTGTTGGCTCCCTGCACATGTAACCAGGATAAATATCGAGTTACTAACCAAAGCGCTTTGCTTGGATACCCAATGTTTATCTTGGTTACCAGCTTCTGGCAGGCTGCCAGAGATGGCTCCCTGCACACTGTAGCTGTAAGAAGCCCTGCTTTTGCTGCTAGAACCGTTCTCGAACGTAACTCGAACTGTCGAGCTTTTAGCAAAAAGCTCGAGTTCTAGTTCGATCTAGAACACCCCCCAAAATCACTCGAACTGCGAACTGGCGAACCGCGAACCTCGAACCGCGCTCAACTCTAATGAGGACACCGCCAATGTGGTACCAGAGGATGTAAACTGTGTGTCTCATCCTAGATCCAGTGACAGTCTGGAAACAAACCAAGCCCACGCAGACCGAGTCAGGGAATTGTTGGCTGCATTGGGGCCTGAAGCTTCAAGAGAAGAGGGGGCTGGAGTTCTGCAATTCGTGTTTGGAGTTCCAATTTCCTTACCATCAGCACCTACCTCCAGGATGGACCACCACCAAGGAAGTCTTCTTCGCTACAGGGACGTGCCAGTGTTTAATGATTACAGCACTGAGATAGATGAACACTTGCAAAACTTTGAGGTGCTAATGCGTATGCACCAGGTGACCACAGATGAGTGGTCCAAATATCTGTGGACAAACTTGCCGGTGCGGGCCCAGGAGGCTGTCCGATCACTTGGGCCTCAGGACTGCCTGGACTACGGAATTATTAAGGACACTTTTTACCACCTTTTTAACACCCAAGAGACATCGCACTAAGTTCCAGACTATGTCTCGCCAGGGTGTCTCGTACGTCGAATTTGGCAGTCAACTCTGACGACACTGTAATCGCTGGCTCGATGGTCGGGCTGCCCACTCCGCTGCTGCCCTCTGGGATGTGATAGTGATTGAACAGCTGCTGGAGAAGATGGACCCGGAAATCCGAGAATGGGTAGCTGACAGGAAGCCCGACACCCCAGAGCAAGCAGCGTGATTGGCTGATGAATTTACAGCCAACCAACTCAGCTGGAGGCCCGATAGGCCCACCGATCCCAGAAGGTCCCTCAACCATGGATCCCAGCGACCTCCAGGCTCCCGTGCTGGACTAACTCATTACCTCACAGAAGCGCCTACAAGACAAAGGTTCACCAACAGGGCCGGTGACTTGTCTAACCCACGGCGCTGTTATACGTGTGGGTGCCTTGGACACATGGCCAAAGAGTGTCTTCAAAGTCAGGGCCCCATGCCTGGAGCCTGTCTGCCAGTCCAACCAGTCAACATATGCAGAGATGAACCAACGAGACCCGAGGAATGCTACTCCCAAGAAACACCAATAGCTGAGGAAGTGGTTTATCCAGTCCACACTCAACGACAGGCCGGACACCGTAAGCCAGCCAACCTCCATCGCCACATCCAGACGGTCAAGGTTGGTGATATACAGGCTCAGGGACTTCGAGACACTGGATCTTCCTTAATCCTGGTCAGCTCAGATATTGTTCCCACCGAACATTATTTACCTAGCTGCCAAGTGACCATCTCCCTTGCTGGGGGCCAGCGATTGAACATCCCTCTGGCACGAGTGCAGTTGGACTGGGGAACTGACCAAGGAGAGGTTGAAGTGGGGCTCATGGATGGCCTCCCGACCCCTGTTATTTTGGGAAATGACCTAGGACAAGGACTATCCAGCCAGTTTGTCACCGCCATCCCCCACAGCCAAGCCAAACACCATCCTGGTGCAGGTCATTCTACCAACCCTTCAGAGGAGAACCCTCCTCCTCAATCTTCAGCATCCTCCTCGGAGCCATCACATGTGAGTACATCAGACCCAACTGTGGCCAACTTGGGGAAGATAGATCGTAAGGAATTCAGGGAAGCCCAACTGACAGACCCCACCTTAGTGTTTGTCTGCAATATGGCTGCTCAACCTGGGGGAGGTAATCAGGGGGAGGTGTATAGATGCAAGCCTCTGTTGCTGACCTCACCAATAAAAAGGACAATGCCATCAAGAGGAGAAGGATGATCGGAAGCCCATCCTGTCTGGCTAATATTAAGAAAGGGGAGGAATGTGACGACATGGACACCCAATGCCTAGCATGGGTTAAAGTTTCTTAAAATTCAGCCAGACGTATTGTTCTTCTGTGTGCTAACTAGAGTTGAGCGAGGTTCGTGGTTCGTGGTTCTCCAGTTCGCGGTTCGAGTGATTTTGGGTGGTGTTCTAGATAGAACTAGAACTCGAGCTTTTTGCTAAAGCTCGATAGTTCTAGATACATTCGAGAACGGTTCTAGCAGCAAAAAGCAGGGCTTTTTACAGCTACAGTGTGCAGGAGCCATCGCTGGCAGCCTGCCAGAAGCTGGTAACCAAGATAAACATCGGGTATCCAAGCAAAGCGCTTTGGTTAGTAACCCGATGTTTATCCTAGTTACGTGCAGGAAGCCCACACTTCCCCGCTCAGCTCGCTCCGCCCCCTCCTGCACGCGGCATGTACACATACATACACACACACACACACACGTCCCCAGCCATGCAGTCCACGACACTGACGTCCTCCTGGCACTCTGCACACATGGTCCCACTCGGCTTACCTGCGGTGATGAAGTCCCGACCTCAGCGCTGTCACTGTCCTCCATGGCCGCCGCTTATCACATCACCTTCTCTCGCTTCCGACCCGAGACTGACTAGCGGTGACGTCACGGGCCTCTCGCGATACTTGGCTGTGAAGGTCATTGAACTCAGTGACAGGTGCTGTCAGCAGTGCAGGAGATCAGCGCAGGTAATGTACCTCGCTGACAGCAGCACTTGTCATCCCCTGCAGTGACCTGGGCTGACCCATTGATGTTAGCTCAGGTCACTGCATTGCGCTCCCAGCCAATGGGGAACATCCTGCTCTTCATTGACTGGGACAGTGTGGATCGTCATGGCAACCCCTTGGATTACAGCAGTCCTGGATTTGTTTTTCTGTCTAATAAATTGGTTAAAGAGGGAATGTATTGGGGAGTATTTTTTCAAATAAAAATGTGTTTGTCGTCTATTTTTTTTTATTACTGACTGGGTTGGTGATGTCGGGTATCTGATAGACGCCTGACCTCACCAACCCCAGGGCTTGATGCCAGGTGACATTACACATCTGGTATTAACCCCATATATTACCCCGTTTGCCACCGCACCAGGGCGCGGGATGAGCTGGGGCGAAGCACCAGGATTGGCACATCTAATGGATGCGCCACTTCTGGGGCGGCTGCGGCCTGCTATTTTTAGGCTGGGGAGAGTCCAATAACCATGGACCTCCCTAGTCTGAGAATATCAGACCCCAGCTGTCTGCTTTACCTTGGCTGGTGATCCAATATTGGGGGGACCCCTACGTGTTTGTTTTTTTTTTAATTATTTATTTAATTTAAAATAACAGCGTGGGGTGCCCTCAGTTTTGGATTGCCAGCCAAGGTGAGGTTGCCAGCTGTGGTCTGCAGGCTGCAGCCGTCTGCTTTACCCTAGCTGGCTACAAAAATAGGGGGAACCCTACGTCATTTTTTTTTTTCATTTTTTTGGCTAAATACAAAGCTAAGCACCCATTAGTGCCACATGAAAGGCACCAAAGGGTGCAAAATTACAAAATGCAGGAGAGTGGGACATTATGTGTCTTTCTGCCATTATAATGACAGAAAAGACTGATATGAAGTGCACAAGCACAAGAAAATCACCAGAGCGCTCTACGCTGTGAAAAGCAGTAGAAAATGGCACTGGAGTGAACATGTGACCGCCTCATGTAGGATGAAGCTATGGATCCTGGGTAAATTTATGCATTTACCCTCCTTCAGTTTTTTTGCAGTACACAAAAAACGGATGACAAACAGATGACATACGGACCGTCTACGGAACGGAAACGGATGCCACACAGATGCACCCGTGAAAAAAAACGGACTGTTTTTTGCAGACCGCAAAAATGGATCGGTCGTGTTAATGTAGCCTTATTCTGATCTGCCGTTTATAAACAGCAGGCAGAAATAAGTGAATAACGCCCCCCAGCGTCAGAAAATCTCCAGGGTTTCAGGGCTAGCTGAGACCCTGGAGATCATGATTCAGGACGGTTTTTCCGGTCCCCGCTCACGTGATCACAGGTATACACCGTACACCGATGATCACGTTACAGTAAATGACAGTGCCGGTAAAAAATTATTTATCTCCCATCTGGCATGAACAAACATGATAAATCTCCTCCCCGGTCCCCTCCGGTCCCCCGGTGTCGCCAAAGTGCCCCCCCTGATGCCCTCCCAGAAATCCAAGATGGCCGCGCGCACAGCAGCGCGCTGGCCGCATTCACCCTACTCCTCTGATTTCTGTCGCATGTGCCATGACACATGCGACAGAAAACTCCTCCCCAGGCCCTGCCAGGTCACCCCCTATAACCCCACCGGTGTTCCCCGGTGTCCCACGGTACCTGTGCAGCGTTGATCCCCCCACAGCCCTCTCCTTCACAATAGACGCTGCCGCATGCACAGAGCGGCTGTCAGCTCAGCTTCCTGTGATCAGACACAGTGAGTGGTGGTTATGCATCTGTAAGCTAAATGGGTGGCACGGTGGCTCAGTGGTTAGCACTGCAGTCTTGCAGCGCTGAAGTCCTGGGATCCATTCTCACCAAGGACACCATCTGCAAGGAGTTTGTATGTTCTTCCTGTGTTTGCGTGGGTTTCCTCTGGGTACTCCGGTTTCCTCCCACACTCCAAAGACATACAGCACTATGGATTTAATAACGCTATATAAATGAATAAATTATTATTATTACTGCAATGCCCTGCTCATGAGGTAAGGAACATAATTGATCAGGAGAGCTATATACTACATTTCCAAATGGAGGGATTTGCTTTTATAGTTTCCCTGCTGAACGACTACCAAACATGAGAGTCCGTTATACGCCACAAGAAAACACATCTAAATAGCGAGCTCTGTTGTTAAGTATTCATTCAGCTGGATAACTGGACTTAAAGGGGTATTCCATCTCCAAGATCCTATCCCCAATATATAGTAGGTGGAATAGCAATAATATCAGCAAATACCAATATTTGGAAATGTAGAAGAGTTCTCCTAATCAGGCATGCCCTTACCTCATGAGCAGGGCATTGCAGCTTTGGTAGCAACCATTACGACATGGACTCTGCTGCTGTGGACCCGGGGAGAGTGAGTACAGATTCATTGCACCCACACTCCTCACATGAAGGGTCTGCACTCCTAGAAAATGGGGGATACGTTCCCTGAGTGTCTCCCCCCCCATATTCTAGACGGTCCAGAGTCATCATGGGACCCCTTTATTTTTTTTCTTACAAGAAATTGGTGAAAGAGGAAATGTTTTGGGGACTGTTTTTTCAAATAAATTTCTTTTGTCGATTTTTTTTTTGTTAGTACTGACAGTTTATGATGTTGGGTATCTAATAGACGCCATGACATCACAAACTGCTGGGCTTGATGTCAGGTGACCTTACAGCTAGTATCAACCCGATTTATTACCCCGTTTGCCACTGCACCAGGGCACGGGATGAGCTGGGGTGAAGCGCCAGGATTGGCGCATTAGTGGATGCGCCACGTTTGGGGTGCCTGCGGCCTGCTATTTTTAGGTTGTGAAGGCCCAATAACTATGGACCTTCCCACCCTGAGAATACCAGACCACAGCTGTCCGCTTTACCTTGGCTGGTGATCCAATTTGGGGGGGACCCTACTTTTTTTGTGTAATTATTAATATTTATAAAATAATTATAAAAAAAGAGCCTGGGGGACCTCCACATTGGATCCCCATCCACGATAAAGCTGCCAGCTGTGGTTTTCAGGCTACAGCCATCTGCTTTACCCTAGCTGGCTATCAAAAATGGGGGGACCCAACGTCATTTTTTTTTTAACTATTTTTTAAATAAAAAAAATTAATGGGCTTTTTGTATTTTGATTGCCAACCAAGGTAACGGCAGGCAGATGGAGGTGGCAACCCATAGCTGTCTGCTTTATGTGCGCTGAGAATCAAAAATACCGCGGAGCGCTACGTCATTTTTTTTTAAAGATTTATTTTTACAGCACTGTGATGTCCAGCAATCAAAATACAGGGAAGCCCATTTTATTTTTAGTTATTTAAATAAATAATTAAAAAAAATATATATGGGCTCCCGCTGCATTTTTTGTATTGCTAGCTAAGGGTAATCCAAGCAGCTACTGGCTGCTAACCCCCACTGCTTGGTGTTACCTTCACTGGCAATGGAAAATCCAGGGAAGCATTTTTTATTTTTTTTGCCAAAAAACTACAAAAAAAGGACATGAGCTTCGCCATATTTTTGTATGCTAGCCAGGTATAGCAGGCAGGTGCTGGAAGAGTTGGATACAGCGCCAGAAGATGGCGCTTCTATGAAAGTGCCATTTTCTGAGGCGGCTGCAGACTGCAATTCGCAGCAGTGGGGCCCAGAAAGCTCAGGCCAACCTGTGCTGCGGATTCCAATCCCCAGCTGCCTAGTTGTACCTGGCTGGACACAAAAATGGGGCGAAGCCTACGTCATTTGTTTTCTAATTATTTCATGAAATTCATGAAATAATAAAAAAAGGGCTTCCCTTTATTTTTGGTTCCCAGCCGGGTACAAATAGGCAACTGGGGGTTGGGGGCAGCCATAATTTTTTCAGGGGGCAAAAAACTTCTGCATACAGTCCTGGATGGATTATGCTGAGCCTTGTAGTTCTGCAGCTGCTGTCTGTCTGTATGGAGAAGAGCAGACAGCAGCTGCAGAACTACAAGGCTCAGCATACTCCATCCAGGACTGAATTTTAATTGAGATTTTTTAAAATAAAAAATCCCCAATAAACCAGCGCTGATAAGAGGTTTTTTTATTAATATTTTATACTTTTTATTGCTATCCTTGATTTAGACACAAATTTATTCAAAACAATTCACACAATAGAACAAGGAAAAAGAAAGAAGAATAAACCACATATGGTAGAAATAAAAATAAAAGTAAAAATAAAGAATAAGTAATTGATAGTGCAGCAAACAGATACCAGGAGTCTGGTTGCAGTACCCCAGCCGGTAGTAGAGCAATTATTAAATCTAGTATAGTATATTAAGTGATGCTTCAAGGCATATGATATTTAATGCCAATTGAAACTATCACTGCAATATGATTTTTCAGATACCTGGAGAGTTTTTTTCAATCCATAAACAAAAAGGTTTTTAATAGAGGCTTAAATTATAAGCAGCAATTTCAGCGTTCCAAGTGCTTTTAAATGAATTTGAAGAAACTGCACTTCAGGATTGTAGTGAGGATGAGGTAAACTCCTATTGGAACACTTGATGATGCAGGAGGGATCGCGGGGACCGGTAAGTGTTATGGCAATGTTTATTAACTGTTTGTGTACATTTATCATGCATTTTTATGTGTTTGTGATTGCCTCCCATTATGTCCTATAGGTTCGAGTTTGGTTCGTCGAACCGAACTCGAACGGGACCTCCGTTCGACGAACCGAACTCGAGCCGAACCACGACCGGTTCGCTCATCTCTAGTGCTAACTAATGTTTGCTAAACCATTGTGTCTGCCAGGCCCCTCTGAGCATTCATTGTAATGTAGTTGTGTATTGCTAATCTAATGTAAATTACCTTAGTAGCCATTGTCTAGTCTGTGACTTGCAGACTCCATGTAGATAGACTCAGTCTTTCTATCCACATCATTTAAATGAACATTATCCATGCAGCTTGAAATTCATCCAATAAGAGAAGCATAACATCATACCACAGACAACTTAAGGAGGAAACCCAGCTTGGGACAACCCAGTCATCTGACTACAGACTTTGCGGACCTCAGCCAGCTTCCTAAATCTGGCGTTATTCCATTCTCGGATGGTGCCCGCCAAAAGCGGGGTGCTGCTGGATTGGAGTAAGTGGCCCTGGAAGCTCTGAAGCACGGACATTCTAAATCCCTGGTGAGCCAGCGGAAGGGTGAGACTCTGTTGCCTGTTACATTTGTGTAGCAGCAATAGAAATGAACCCTGCACCACTTAAATCATCCGCGTTACCTGGAGGGGTTAGTCCACATGTAAGAGAGACAGCTCCCAGCTCAGAGTCCGTCCGGTTATAGCGTGCTGGTCGGTGAAGGAATGAGATCCAAGTAAGTCCTCAAAGTAAAGAAGAAAGCCGACCGCAGCACCTTCAAGTGCCGGAAAATACTTTATTCGAATTTCAGGTGCATTAAAAAGACAGCATGACGGGATCGAGATGCAGGATCCCTCGCCTGGGGACGACGGCCGTTTCGCCTGCAAATCAGGTTTCTAGGGGTCCACATGTGAATACGGACCTCCCTCCCTTAAAAAGGGAGTGCATCAAGACCGCGTCATCACATGTTAAAAACAGAGGGAATGTCAAACAACATTTTTTTTAACTCTTACATCACTCTGCAAGAGACAATAAAAGGTACATAAAATTATAACATACCGTTTGTTAAAAACATCAAAAACAAACAAACAAGAAAAGATATTACAATAGGTACAAAACCTCCCAAGGAATATTAAATTCATAAACTGGGTGAGTGCGCAATATTACTTTTTTGCTTTCACAAAAACACTGTCATTTCATTACGATCATTTAATCCTAGGCTACCCTGTGCCCCGAATTTTATTATTAACCTGGCCTCCGTTCTTAACAACAGTTTATGGTGATCACCCCCCTGAGGAGGTAAATTAACCCTCACCAGGCCGGTAAAGCGTAAATTATCCGCTCTACCTCCATGTTCCTCACGTATATGGTCAATTAGCCTCGGGGAGCCCTTTCCAGTGGATATAGAGTTATAATGCTCCTTGAAACGCACATACATACACCTAATGGTTTTACCCACGTAAAATCTGCCACACGGGCAAAATATTGCATATACCACAAACTTGGTTTTGCAAGATATAAATTGTCTAACCCGGTGTGTGTGCGACCCAATCTGAATAGAGTCACCTGTGAGGTGTAGGTTACAAAATCTGCATTGGCCACAGCGAAAATTCTCTACAGGGGAATGTTTATCAAGCCATGTGCCTGAACTGGATAACCTATTGCTCACAAGCAAATCCCTCAGGTTGTGACACCGTCTATAGGCAATTAAAGGTCTGGAACGTGTCATTTCACTCAAATCTGGATCTCTCTCCAAGATGTTCCAGTTATTATTCAGCACTTTTTTTAATACATTGTCTAGCGGACCGAACTTGAAACTGAATACAAATCTTTTTTTACTGTCATGTGCTTTTTTCTTTTTTACTTTCTCTCGCTGGTTGTTGTGACCGGTAAGTGACTCCATTGACATAGCCTTCTTTTGGGCTGAATCAAGAAGCCCCTCCGGATAGCCCCGTTGCAGAAGTCTATATCTCAGATCTAGAGCTTGTTCCGCGAAATTATCATCGTTGTCATTATTTCTTCGCAATCTTAAAAATTGCGAATAAGGTAACGCGGTTTTTGTGTGATGTGGGTGAGCACTGCCATAATGAAGGAGTGAGTTAGAGGCTGTGGGCTTCCTAAACACCTTAGTAGTGATTTTGCCCTCCTTGACCATCACCTCCACATCCAAAAAATTGATGGAATCGCCCCCGAAGGTAGAGGTGAACGACATGTTCATGGTATTGGTGTTATTAAGGTATGACACAAACTCCAAAAAAACCTCCTCCGTGCCATCCCACACCATGAACACATCATGAACACATCGTCCACATACCTTAGGTAATATTTTATATGCTTCAGAAATGGGTTAGAATTACTAAACACATATTTACTTTCAAAAAAACCTAAAAATATTTTAGCCATTGCACAAGATACGGGTGTACCCATTGCTGTACCCCCGCACTGTACATACCATTTCTCCAAAAACATAAAGGCATTTTTTGATAATACAAACTCCATGGCCTCACCCACAAACTCACAAAAAGAGGACTTTTTCCGCAATTGGCAACTATCTCTTTGGTGGCTTGTATACCCAAAGTCTGTGGAATACGGGTGTACAAACTTTCCACATCAATTTCTGTCAGACTGAAACCCTCTTGCCACGTTAGACCCCGTAATAATGACACAAAATCCCCACTGTCCTTGACATAAGAGGGGATATGTGCCAATAAAGGTCTCAGTATCCAATCCAAATAATGTGACAGGGGTTCAGTCAACGACCCTATCCCTGCCACTATGGGGCGGCCGGGTGGGTTATCCATATTTTTATGGACTTTGGGTATACAATACCAATGAGGTCTTGTCGGGAATGATGGAATCAATTTATCCGCTTGTATGCGGGAAAGAAAATTAAGAGTCACATACTTGTTCAACAACCGCGTGAGCTGTTTTTTGTAATCACCCGTGGGGTTAAGCCTCAAAGATTTGTATTCAGTTTCAAGTTCAGTCCGCTAGACAATGTAATAAAAAAAGTGCTGAATAATAACTGGCACATCTTGGAGAGAGATCCAGATTTGAGTGAAATGACACGTTCCAGACCTTTAATTGCCTATAGACGGTGTCACAACCTGAGGGATTTGCTTGTGAGAAATAGGTTATCCAGTTCAGGCACATGGCTTGATAAACATTCCCCTGTAGGGAATTTTCGCTGTGGCCAATGCAGATTTTGTAACCTACACCTCACAGGTGACTCTATTCAGATTGGGTCGCACACACACCGGGTTAGACAATTTATATCTTGCAAAACCAAGTTTGTGGTATATGCAATAATTTGCCCGTGTGGCAGATTTTATGTGGGTAAAACCAATAGGTGTATGTATATGTGTTTCAAGGAGCATTATAACTCTATATCCACTGGAAAGGGCTCTCCGAGGCTAATTGACCATATACGTGAGGAACATGGAGGTAGAGCGGATAATTTACGCTTTACCGGCCTGGTGAGGGTTAATTTACCTCCTCAGGGGGGTGATCACCATAAACTGTTGTTAAGAACGGAGGCCAGGTTAATAATAAAATTCGGGGCACAAGGTAGCCTAGGATTAAATGATCGTAATGAAATGACAGTGTTTTTGTGAAAGCAAAAAAGTAATATTGTGCACTCACCCAGTTTATGAATTTAATATTCCTTGGGAGGCTTTGTACCTATTGTAATATCTTTTCTTGTTTGTTTGTTTTTGATGTTTTTAACAAACGGTATGTTAGAATTTTATGTACCTTTTATTGTCTCTTGCAGAGTGATGTAAGAGTTAAAAAAAGGTTGTTTGACATTCCCTCTGTTTTTAACATGTGATGACGCGGTCTTGATGCACTCCCTTTTTAAGGGAGGGAGGTCCGTATTCACATGTGGACCCGTAGAAGCCTGATTTGCAGGCGAAACGGCCGTCGTCTCCAGGCGAGGGATCCTGCATCTCGATCCCGTCATGCTGTCTTTTTAATGCACCTGAAATTCAAATAAAGTATTTTCCGGCACTTGAAGCTGCTGCGGTCGGCTTTCTTCTTTACTTTGAGGACTGTTACATTTGTGTGTTTTGCTGGTTATGTGCCGTTAATATTTTGGGGATGCAATAAAGTCTTAATATTGTGATTCCCTCACCCTGTGTTGTCTGAGTAGTGTTCCGCCCACGGTTAAGGAGGTCGTGCGTTCAGTTGGGATGAGACCTGAGCCACGCTGTCTTTCTAAAGGCGGCTGGGCCAGCGGACAAGAGCAGCCACTGAGCCCCGTGTCTCCACAGGGTCCCCTCCTGGTTGTCTTCTTCAGCAGTCCGTATGACGGTAGCGTGAACCCTGTGGGGTTGGAGTCTCTGGTCCTGTCCTCAGTTCTCCCTTTGCTACTGAGTCCCAAACTTCAAGGTTAGTGAGGTCCTTCATGGTCCCCTCACTGTGCAACTTTATCAGGTCTGCCTGCAGGTTTTGCCTAACCTAGGATTCTGTACCCCATTGGTGCGTAGTTCCGGGAGTACTCCACCGGCAACTAACTGCCTAGGCCCTCAGGTCACTGTTCACTCTGGTCAGTTTGTCTGCTCACTTTCACAGTCTCTCCTCTACTTCCACCATTACTGTGTGTCTCTTCTCCACTGTCTCCTCTGTCTGACTCTTCACTTTGTCTGCCCCTCCCACCTGGTTGTCTAGTGGACTGGAGTGGCTCCACCTCTAGGCGGCCATACATTGGTCTGACTAAAGCCTTGTACCATTCTATGGGGGATGATTGGGGAAAACAGGGATTATATGGGGGTGTGCCGCCCCCGTGCCAGAAGCTGGCACTGCTCAGATCCGGGGCCTACGGTACGGCTCGAGGGGTCGCCTAGACCCATGGGTCGTGCGGACACTCCGAATAAAAAGGGGGACGTATTTATGCGGGATTGTTTATGGAATGTTTGTGACGCCATCCACGGTGTGTGGTGAAGTGGGACACCACCGCTGCTGTTGTGGTGAGCACCCGGGGGAGGTGTAATGGCAGCTGGATGTTAACCCCTCCGTGGGAAGGGATGGTTGCCCTGGGGCCCAGTGTCTCTGTGCAGGGTATGGCGTTGGCAGGGGCTTGCACACCCAGATGGACCGGGGGAGAGTTGTTTACTCACGCTGGAAGAAATCACACGAGTCTTTTGGTAAACCAAAGTGTTGGTGGCCGGCCACCGCAGCCGGTTGTACTCTGGTCCACCCACCAGGGCTGGTGGTCGCCGTCCTTTCCTCTGCACTAGTGTTGCTGTGTGTTCAGACTTCCCGGTATGGAACACGGGAGTCCGCTCCCGGCTTTTGTGTGCCTGAGGAGCTGTGCCCGTCTGACGCTGACCCTTGGGATCTACAGGCCCTGGCGGGGGCCATATTCCTCTCGTTGGGTGGTTGTCTACTTTTCGGGACTTAGGTTGGGACAGGACCTATAATCCTGCCCTCAATCGGTTAATTAGCTAGGCCGCTCTCTTCGATCGTGGCTTCAGGGTCCGAGTACCCCCTCTGTGCACGGTTTCCGGTCGGGTCTCCGGTGTCGGTACCATTGGGCTCCAACCCTTCTCCGGTCCTCCTCGGATCTGCCGAGCCATCTTCCCGTCTCCTGCTGCCGGAGACCACCGTCTTCCACCTAGCCAAGGTACCAGGGCTCTGACCCTGGCACCGTTCAACTTGAACTTTCTCTGCTGGAGCTACACCTAGCTCCAGCCCACACTCCTCTCAACCTGAACTACAGATTTACTCTCTCTACTGGTTTTCCTACCCCGGGCTGTCTAGACCTCTAGGTGGGCGTTACCAACTGCCTGGTCCCGCCCACTGGTGTGCCTGTCTTGCCCTACAGGGGGGTGACTAGGGTTTCAGGCCGGCTGTGTGTTACCTGAGTGAGGGAAGGTGTTGTGCGGGGGCCTATGTGTGACTACCTGGTTTTGCCAGGGCGTCACATTCCCCCTTCGTTTAATACAGACCGTCCGTGGGCTGTCCGACCACCAACGTTTATTAAACAGGAACTGAAAAGATGAAAAGGGGTAACACACTTACAAGTATACTAACATTTTTACATCTAAGTATTTTTGGGTTTCTTCCCTTCACGGGAGGCATTTTACTTGAACGTTACACATATATAAAACCGAGACGCGACGGGACCGGGTCCTTCTCACCTCACCCACCCAAACAACCTGCTACCTGGTGCCACCACTAAGCACAGGTGCGCACCCCTTGCCCAAGTCCAGGACAGGTCCGGGTGTTGCCCATACGGGCCGGGTAAAAAGTTCCTTACCCGGCAGTCTGTCTCAAGGGCCCCACATCCAGGGGACCCTTGACCCGGAGGGTAGTCCCCGGTTGCAGTGGTGACTGGGTCTCAGCCGACTCTACCGCAGGCCCTTCCTCCAACCAGCCTCTCCAGAGACTGCGGCAGGTGAGAAGGTTGGTCAGGGACTATTTACAAGGCCCAAAAGTTTTTGGGTTGGCTTTCCAGTCCAAAGCCATGGTCCATGAACTGTAAAACGGGAACTATAAAACCACAGACGGTCCCAACGGGGACTTCAAAACTTGGGTAGCCTGGGAACCGCTATCTTAATACTTTACTCAGGTGAAGATTGCGGAGAGGGATGGGTGTGCAGCTGGGTGCCCATTTTCACCCTCCTCTTCACGTCAAGGGCGAATCACCCCCTCTCTCTGCAGTTCCGGGTGTAGGTGACCAACTCTCCGGGCTCCAGGTCACAGTCCGGGTGACCAACATGCAGATGCGGGGACACGTCCCTTCGGGACACAAAGACCTCGGCCTCCAGGCCCGGCTCGTAAATGAAGCCCCAGCCTTTCTTGGCGTTAAAGTGCTGGACCTGGCCTTGGTATGTCGGGCCCCGCACCCGGAAAGTGGCGTTCCGCAGATGGTCCTTTTCACTGTAGGTCCGGGACAGGACCTCTGCCCTCTTATCCCGGGCTGCAATTTCTTTAGTCAGCTAACGCCGCTGCCGCTCCCAATACGGAGCATTTGCTGGATGCTCAGCTTCCACCTGTGGGGGGCTAGGCCCAGCCAGACTCCTTCCGTGCCGGCTACAACCGGCACCACTGGCAATGGAGGGGTCCGCTGTGTCGCGACCTGCTCTGCTGCCCCGCAGGTGCATGCTCGTGGGACCTCAGCCGAGGTCGGGAGCTTGGGAGCGGTCAGCGTCTCGAGCACTGCTGACTTCCGGTCGGGGGCTGTTCCTGCTGTGGCCGGGCAGGTTGCCGGGGCCATCGTCATCGCAGGTTCTGCCTTCTCCAGGACCGGGGGTGATGTCATCAAGGTTACGGCCGGGCTCAGGACCGGACGAGACATCTGCCGGGACACGGTCTGGCTTGGAACGGGTGCTGGATCGGGGAAGGGCTCACGGCCTGAGGATTCCGTCGGCGGGTCCTCGCAGGCAGAGGGCAGCGGACCGAGCGGGGTGTCAGCCGCAGGTGCGGGCAGCGAGGGAGGCGGCGTGGCGGACAAGGGCAGACTGGGCCCCTCAGCCTGGTAGGCCGGTCCCGGTGGGACATAGGGGCATGGGTCACTTACCCGCTCCTCCGAGGTCGCCTCCACTTCGCGAGCCCGAACGGCTGCAGCCAGCTCCGCCCTCTCAGTCGTCCATCGCTTCAATAGCACGTCAGCCTTAGCCCGTATCCGCAGGCACATCCGCGCTGTATGGGCTTCCACCCAGTCGGCTGTTCCGGGCACAAATCTTCCTGGGATGGGCTTGCCACACTGCTCAGCCATCTTCCTCTGTCGGGATCCAGGAACAAGAAGGTGGCACAGTCCTGGGGTCTCTGCACTTTATCTGCTTGGGTCACATGCTGCAGATCCTTCGCCCGCCCCCCTTGGTCTTTTGCTGGCACTCCCTTCTGCTGCTTGTTAGTTTCATTTTACGACCTCGGGGTTTACCTTCCGACCATGTTCCCAGGGGGCGGGGCTTCGTCTTCGTGCTCTTTCGCGGGGAAGAAGACGCTGGGCTGTACTTTTTCGCACCTAAAAATGCTGGCAAAAATGGTGACTTCTCAAAATTTTGCAACGGATCACCGTTGATTGTCCAATTCAAGGCGCACTTCCACCGAGTAGGTGAATGGGTTTGAATCCTGTTTGTGATATCAAGTTTCGGGGTGTGCCACCCCCGTGCCAGTAGCTGGCGCTGCTCGTATCCGGGGCCTACAGTACGGCTCGAGGGGTCGCCCGGACCCGGGGGTCGCGCGGACACTCCGAATAAAAAGGGGGACATATTTATACGGGATTGTTTATTGTTTATGGAATGTTCGTGATGCCACCCACGGTGTGTGGTGAAGTGGGACACCACCGCTGCTGTTGTGGGGAGCACCCAAGGGAGGTGTAATGGCAGCTGGATGTTAACCCCTCCGTGGGTAGGGATGGTTGCCCCGGGGCCCAATGTCTCTGTGCAGGTTATGGCGTTGGCAGGGGCTTGCACGCCCAGATGGACCGGGTGAGAGTTGTTTACTCACGCTGGAAGAAATCACACGAGTCTTTTGGTAAACCAAGGTGTTGGTGGCCAGCCGCTGCTTGCGCTGCTCCTGCTCCCGGGCCAGCTTGGTGATGATGGCCTGGCACCCCCCGCGGGTGTCCTCAACACGGGCCCGCTCCCAGGTGACAATCGCTGACTTCCCGCTACCTTGTTCAGGGTAGCTCGCTGCCAGGTCCCCGACAGGGACTGGGTACAGAACCTGGGGATGGTCGTCAGTGCTGGCAGTGGCCTCCTCCGTGGCTCCTGATGACACCGTAGCCTGGGCTGTCGTCACTGGGTCAGATGGTGCAGCTTGATCCTTCTCCAGCAGAAAATGTGATGCGACCGCTTTAGGTCTCACTGGCTCTGGCGGTGATGCGGCCTGGTTGAGGATGGATCCCGGTATCTGGGTCGGTACAGCCTGGTCAAGCTGCGCTCCTCTCTCTTGGGCCCGCATGGCTACCACCACTTCCATCATCCCTGCCTTCCACTTCTCGACACGCTGCAGGTGTTCTGCACGCAGGGTCTAGCACAGCCATTGGACCTCTGCCTCTAGCCTCTCCGCGGTCCAGGTCCCTGGGTGACCTGGTGCGCTGGCACGATCCCCTGGGGTGGACATGGTGCTGCTAGATACAGTCCTGGAGGTATTCTGTGGCAGGGCCTCCGGGCTCCCTGTTTCTGGTTTCGTTTTACATACAGGACACTCCCAGGTGACAGGGCTTTCTTTTCGCGCCTTTTTCACTGCTGTGGCACAGTTACTTTTTTCCACCAAAATCGCGGCGGTTTATCAAGCAGTAAAACACAGTCCATAAAACACAGTATATAAGGCACACATCACCCGGTTTAACCGGGTCCAATTCAATCCTGTTCGTGAGTGCCAGAAAAAAGCTATGTCACCCAGGGTTATGGGGTACTCGGTCCCGGGAAGTGTATAACTGGGGAATGTCACTTTGGTGGCAGTTGCCCGGTTCCGTGCCCTGGGTGCTTTTTGAAAAGGGGAATATTTACCCGGGATTGTTGAATAAAGTTTATATGTGACGCCACTTGCGGTATTGCAGCTATAGGGATGGAGCCGCCACTGCACAATGTTCACTACTGGGGCTAGTATTAGTGGCAGCCTGGATGTTAGGCCCTCCGCAAGCAGGGCCAGGCCCCAGACGAGAGTGTTCCAGGTGGGTGTTGAAAGCCACAACGGGAGTTTGGTGTAACTGGTTCTTTTTACTCACTGCAAGCTGGTAACTGGTCACCCAAGGCTGGCTGGTCTTAACCACAGGTTCCCTTAGTCCCAGTGCCGGTTTAATGACCTGGTGGCTTCTTAACCCCTGCACCTGTCTTTGGTTGGTGGGTCTCCGTGGCGTAGAGCGGCTAGGGGTCCCCTCCTGGTTGTCTTCTTCAGCAGTTCAACTAACCGCCTAGGCCCTCAGGTCACTGTTCACTCTGGTCAGTTTGTCTGCTCACTTTCACAGTGTAACACCTGCCTGGATCCACAGACTCAGATGGGCTGTAAAGGGGAGGCTAGAGGGAAGCCACTCACCAAGCAGGACCCCCAGAACCCTGAAACCCTTTAACCCCTATACAGGAATTTGGAATTACACAAGGCACTGGAGATCGCTACCTGTGAAAGGCTGCAGTCCGATGAGAGTAGTAGTCAGGCAGGGTCAAACCAGGCATTGCGGAACAGGGACAGAATCGGCAAGCAATGACGTAGTCAGCAAACGTATAACAGAGAGTAGTGAAGTAGGGCTTTCAAAGCCGCGCCAATGACCGCTATGACCGATAGTAAGATTAATGTTACTTTTTATTACATATTCAGGTCAATGCGTTTCTGGAGTCTCTGCTCCCTTCCTCAGGACATACAGGAAAAAGTACATCAAATCTGCTGGAAACACGAGGAATACAAGATCTATATACACTCCGTCACTGTGACGTCAAGATCCGGCCTCCTTTACAAAAAATCAGCAGGAAAAAACGTACATATAAAGATAATCATGACGTAGTACAATAATATAGACAAGAATTACAGGAACACACAAATGAACATATAGCTGTAATGTGTCACAAAACACGAAGCATCAATAAATTTGATTTTGAAAGAAAAATGTGTCATTTATGTGTATGAAAAGAACAGGGAAGGGGGGGGGGGGCGGTTGAACCCTTTCACATTTTTTAAAATAAAATGACTATTGGTCAGTCTCGAACCCCTTAGGTCCTATTAAGTGAAACAGAATCCCAGTGAGACCTGTACCTATGTCTCCACCACAAATGTTGTAAAGTGCACATCGGAGATAGGTACCAAGGAAAGGATAGATATATCAAATGCAGAAGTGAGGAAAGATACAAATAAAAACCAGTACGGCTACTATACTCCAAAGGCGTAAATAACCTAGCGTCAACGCCGGAGGCGGGGTGAATCAAGTTCAGAGCGTGGGAAAAAACAAACTGCGCATGTCAGAGAATAAGATAAGGAGCTAGTGTGTACCCCAAGATAAAGCTCCAAGAAAAATACAGGAATCTGGAGAACACGATCATAACCCGTCATTCTGACAGGTGGAAAATATATTCAAGGTGCATTGTGCATCATATGTAATAATAATAAAACCAATGAAAAATAATATGGGACGATAACAGTATCTTTGAAATATACGTGTAGAGATATATCCCTATGAAGAAAGGTGTGACCTGATGATTAAAAAGAATAAAATGCTCACATCCAAAAGTAAATATAAAATGGTCATCCTGTAGTAAAATAACAGGAATTCCCGAAATTCATCATAAAGCATATTACTATGATGTGTCATATGCAACAACATTACATGAATTTTGACATAAGAAATGTTTAATAAAAATGTATCTTTTATGTATAAAAAAGGTCCATTTTACATATAGTGGTAAAATTACAGTGAGTCAGTCTCGAACCTCTGTTCCAATAAGGTTAATACATATCAAGTGAAACCGACAACAGTGAAGTCCATGCCTACGTCTCCACCGGACACGGTGTTGTGGAGTCCACATGAAAGGTAATCAGGGGAAAGGATGAGAAGTATCATATAAATAGAAGTACGGCAAGAAACGGGTCAGTATCCATACAAAAAATATATGTAAAAAATATATATATATACTCCAGAGAAATCACTATCAAAACGTGCACGCCAGAGGTGAGGTCAATGGAGTTCAAAGCGTGAGAAAGAACACAGAGTGCATGTCAGAAAAACAGATAAGCAGCTGGTGAGGTGAATGGAGTTCAAAGCGTGGGAAAAACCATAGTGCGCAAGTCAGAGTGTTCTGCCTTCGTCCACGTGTGAGCTGTGTGGACTCCGGCATACAGCTAACCTTCATCCACTGTTTCAATAAACAGACTGTGTTGCCTTTAAGTCTTTATTTATTAAATGATGATGGATAGGTGGATGATCATAAGAAATGGATGATTGATTGGTAAAAACTATAACAAAAGATACAAATCCAAATCAGTACAGGCATATCACGAATAACAGAATGACATACATAGTAGTACTGGTATTTACAGAATCTGCATAACATAGAGAGCAATGCATATGACTGAATACAACATTTACACTGCTGATACTGCCCTACACCTGCTCTGCATGTATCACAGCCTATGTAATCTGAGTAGAGCCACTGTTACTTCACAGTGCCTACATAACAACTGTACACATATTCTAACACAAATATGTAGTTTAGTACAATGATTCCTACCGGGATCCACTAGTCAGGAGGAACGATTGAAGAAAAGGAACTGGAGCCAGCTAAGCACCTCTGAATCCTATGGAGGCACCAAGACATCTGCGTCTCTAACTCAGGAAGGGAAGGGAAAAGGGGCAGTCCAAGGAAGTATCTTTTCCTTAAAGCAACAGGCTCCAACCCACAGAAATACTGTGGAGATGTATGAGAAAAACACTTAAAACATAAGAAAGCCAACAGTGACCTCTTGTGGGCAACAAACGATATTACCCTTATCCTATTTAATGAATAGAAGACAGAACACTCCCCGCTTGGCGTTAACCAATGCCACTATTGGACTCCTGAGGGGATAACAACAACACAAGTTCAGTGACTGGTCTGGTGAACAGTCTGTTCTCTCCGAGCTTGCTCACTCTGACCTCTACCTTGCGTACTCTCCCATCCTTGCTGGGAAAGGGTTTGGTGACTAGGCCGAGTGGCCACTCATTTCGGTGTGATTGACTGTCCTTTACAAGTACCACATCGCCAAGTCTGATGTTTGGATGGTCTTTCTGCCATTTTGTTCTGGTTTGCAGAGTGGAGAGATATTGTTTCCTCCATCTGTCCCAAAAGGCATTGGACACGTTTTGTACTTGCCTCCATTGTCTTCTGTAGAGGTCTTTCTCGGTGAATTCTCCAGGTGGAGCTCCTGGGACACAGGTTTTCTGTGTAAGTAACATGGCAGGAGTAAGAACTGTTGAGTCTCCAGAATCTCCAGAAAGAGCTGTCAATGGCCTAGCATTCATGATAGCTGTAACTTCGGCCAAGAACGCAGTCAAGCTTTCGTGGGTAAGTCTGGTGTTTGCTTGCAAGAGGATAGAATCTAGAATCTTGCGTGCAATTCCTATCATTCTTTCCCAGGTGCCTCCCATGTGTGAAGCGTGTGGCGGGTTGAAGGTCCAGGTGCATCCTTGCTCACCTAGGTACCTCTCTACATTTGTAATGTCTAGATTGGAAGGGATTTGGAGTTCTCTTGCTGCTCCAATAAAGTTCGTGCCTCTATCAGAACGAATGTGCTTCACAGGGCCTCTGATAGCGATGAAGCGTCGAAGTACATTTATGAAACTTGAAGTGTCCATAGATTCTATTACTTCAATATGAACAGCTCTGACAGACAAACAGGTGAATAGAACTGCCCAACACTTTGCTTCGGCATGGACCTTCCTAGTGCGTCTTGTAGCTACGGACCAGGGGCCGAACACATCCAGTCCAACGTTGGTGAAGGGGCGTTCAGTACTGAGCCTGTCAGGTGGAAGATTGGCCATCTTCTGGTTTTGAAACATGCCAACAAAGTTTGTGACACGTAACGCAGTTAAAGATGAGTTTGCTCGCGCTTCTCTTTGCTCCGACTATCCATAGTCCAGCCGCTCGTAGACTCCCTTCGGTAAACAAACGACCTTAATGTCTCACCAAGATGTGATGATGTTGAATGAGCAAGGTTGTGACATGATGATGTCCGGGAATTATTACCGGGTGTTTCTCTGAGACTTCTACCTTAGCTTCTTGAATGCGGCCACCTATTCTCAGCAGCCCATCTTTGTCAATGAACGGGTCGAGTTTCCTTAACGCACTGTCTCTAGGAATGGGTAGTCCTTTGTCGAGATTGTCTATCTCCTTGTTGTAGGCTTCATTTTGTACAACATGGAGTATTGTAATCTTGGCTTTCTCTAGGTTGGGAGCAGTAAACGCATGCTTGCAGTGATGCCAACCTTTACTGCATCTCTGATTTGTTGGTAGTTCGGACTTGTAAAACTGAGTCACGTGTAGTAAAAAGGCGATGGCTCTAACAAGTGAGTTCCAGGTTGAGAATCTACTGAACCGATGAGATCCGAGGTGACGTCCTGAAACCACTGTATGAAGAGCTGACACTTGAGGACGAAGGTCTTCATCGACATCTGGATCCACCAGTTCGAATGTATCGGGCCTGCTGATGTAGGATGTTGTTTGGTAAAGGAAGGCAGGGCCTGTGAACCATGTAGTGTCCTTAAGGTGACTTGGTGCAACGGATCTAGTCGCATGGTCGGCGGGATTGTGATGAGTAGATACGTAATGCCACTGATCAGGGCAAGTTGATATTCTTATTCTCAATACCCGGTTGCTGACGTAGACATAGAAGCATCGTGTTTCGTTGCAGATGTATCCTAGTACCACCTTGCTGTCAGTGTAGAACTCTGCATCTTTGATCTCCTGATTCATTCCACCTGAGATAAGTTCAGCCAGCTCTACTGCAAGGACGGCAGCACAGAGTTCCAGTCTAGGTATCGTGTGTTCACGGAGTGGCGCCAATTTTGTCCGACTCATGACGAACCCAATATGGATCTGTTCATTCACATCGGTGGTTTTAAGGTATACTACTGCTGCGATTGCTTTGACTGATGCATCGCAGAAGATGCAAAGTCTTTGAGATTTGACTTCTGTGGATGGCACAGGAGCGTATGGTCGGTTCACATGAAGATCGGTCAAGGCCTCGAGAGACTTCCTCCACTCTGCCCACAGGTCTGCTTTTTCTGCCGGAAGTGGATCATCCCAATCAGATGTCTCTTGGGTGAAGTCTCTTAGCATCATTTTACCTTGGACGGTAACTGGAGCTACGAATCCCAGAGGATCGTACAAACTATTCACAAAGGAAAGGACACCTCTACGTGTGAAGGATTTTTCTTCTTTGTTGATCTGAAAGGTGAAGGCATCTGTCTTCAAGTCCCAAAGTAGTCCTAGGCTCCGTTGCATGGGAAGAGAGTCGATGCTCAGGTCTATGCACTTCAGATCACTGGAATAGTCTTGAGAGGGAAAGGCTTCCATCAGTTCTCGGCTATTGGATGCAATCTTATGCAACCTTAAGTTGGACTGAGCGAGTATTTCTTGAGCTCTTTTTAGAAGACTGATTGCTGCCTCATTTGTGGGTGTGGATTTTAAGCAATCGTCTACGTAGAAATCCTTTTCCACAAAGGATCTGACATGCGACCCGTACTTCTCTTCACCTTCTTTGGCGGAATTCCTGAGACCGTAGATAGCCACTGCGGGGGAAGGACTATTCCCGAAGATGTGTACCCTCATCCGGTACTCTATGATGTCTTTATCTGGGTCGTTGTCACGGTACCAGAGGAACCTCAGGTAGTTTCTGTGTTCATTTTTGACGAGAAAGCAGTGAAACATCTGTTGGATGTCAGCCATAAATGCCACCGTATCTCTGCGGAAACAGAGTAGAACTTCTAGGAGTCTGTTGTTAGGTCTGGGCCAGATAGTAGGACATCATTCAACGAGACGTCTTCGCACTTGGCACTTGAGTCGATCACCACTCTTATTTGGCCTGGCTTTTTAGGATGGTACACTTCGAAGATGGGTAAGTACCAGCGTTTCTCAGAGTCCCGTAGTGTAGGTGCGATCTCTGCATGGTTATTTCGGAATATCTTCTCCATGAAGGTAAAGAAATGTTCTCTCATCTCGGGAGACTTCTTGAGCTTGTGTCTGAGGGAGACAAATCGACTGTAGACCTGTTCCCTGTTGTTGGGTAGGCGTTGTCTTCGTGGTTGGAATGGTAAGGGTGCCACCCAGCTGTTCGACTTGTCTTTGGTTATTTCTTGGTCCATGATGTCCAAGAACATCCTGTCTTCTATGGACATTGCTGTTTTGTTGTCCTCTTTGGTCCTGTGGAAGACTGTACAGCCTATGTGGTCTTGTTCGCCCTCACAAGCGTGGTCTTCGTTGGAAGGAACTGCGAAAGGACATGGCAGAGGAGTACTGCTTGGTAATTCCTTTACCAACAGACTGTTGTGACATGGTCGGAAGAAAGACGGACGTCCATTTTCTAGTGTGTTGGTGAGCATACTGTTGACTGAGGCTGGCTTGTGTGCTCCTCCTAGACAGACATCTCCTATTATGACCCATCCTAGGTCAAGTCTCTGCGCATATGGAGCGTTCTGGGAGCCGTTAATGGACTCTCTAGCCTTATGCACACGTAGCATGTCTCTTCCAAGGAGTAAGGCTATTGGAGCTTCTGAGTCCAGTTCTGGAATCAGGTGAGCTATACGCTTCAGATGGGGGTGATGAGCTGCTACCTCTGATGAAGGTATCTCGGACCTGTTGTCAGGAATCTGGTTGCACTCCAGTATGGTGGGTAATGATAGGCAGGTCTGGCCATCTATGGATTCCATCTTGTATCCGGTTGCCTTCCTCCCCGCCGTCTCAACGGTGCCTGAACATGTCTTCAAGGAGTAGGGAGAACCGGGGCCCGCAATGTTGAAACTGCTGAAGAAGATGGACTTGGCAAGAGATCTGTTGCTCTGGTCGTCCAAGATCGCATAGACCTTAATTGCTTTGTCCCTACGGCCTGCTGGGTAGACTCTGACAAGGCAGATTTTCAAACAGGACCTTCCTCCTGTGAGTCCTTTACAGATCTCCGTACATTGAGAGGTAACCACCGTGGTGTCTTCATCAGTGTAATTCTGTTTTCCATCGTGTTCTTCTGCTTGCGGCAACACTCGTGTAGGTGGTCCAGGGTGTAAGGCTGTATTGTGATCCGTGCTGTCACATTCTGCACACTTCACACTAGCTTCGCAGTTCCTGGCCATGTGCGATGTTGCAGCACAGCATTTGAAGCAGATGTTGTGTTCCTTGAGGAAGCCTTTGCGATCCTCTAGAGACTTCTCCCTGAAGGGTCTGCATTTTAGTAGAGGATGTGGTTTCCGGTGTAGAGGACACTGTTTACTGATATCCTGGGGTTTGTTCTCTTCTGGAGGATGCTTACTCTCTTTGTGAGCAGGACCTGAGGAGACAATGTTAGTTTTGTGGACTGCCACGGGTGTCCTACTGGGTTTGACACCGGGGGCAGTGGTACACGACAGAGTAAAATCAAAACTAGGGTCATTTCTGATTTTAGCTTGCTGAGCTACAAAATCTACAAATACGACAAAAGGAGGGAATGGCACGTTATGTGTTTGCTTATACCGTGAACCGTGTGAGACCCACTTTTCTTGTAGATTGTAAGGAAGTTTTTGCACTATCGGATTGACACCCCTAGCGGTATCCAAGAATGCCAATCCGGGCAAATCTCCTTCCTCTTGGGCAACCCGTAACTCTACTAACAGATCACTTAGCTCTCTTAGCCTTTGAAAGCCTTTGGGTCCTATCTTAGGGAAGTCATCAATTCTTTTAAACAAAGCATTTTCAATAACTTCTATGGACCCATAGCATTCATCAAGTCTCTTCCACGCCAAGTGTAGACCTTTGGGTGGGTTTTTAATGTTAATGTCTCTTAATCTTTTGGCGTGTTCTACCGATTCACTACCAAGCCATTTTACTAGGAGATCTAACTCCTCACTACAAGAAAGGTCCAAACCTCTGATGGTGTTCTGGAACGAGGCTCGCCACGACCTATAATTCTCGGCGCGATCATTGAACTTTACAAATCCTTTTGTGACCAGTTCTCGACGAGCAAAGAACTTTTCAAAGTCCATGGTGGCTTGGTCAGTGCTGGTGCGAGCCGGTGTGTGGTCGTGTCTATTGTGTGGTGTATCACCATACCTGTAGGGTATTTCCGCCTTCGGAAAGTCAGCATAGTACCTCCCCGGAGAGGAAGGCGTCTCTTTGTGGTAAGATGGTGGTTGTACCTTCCGCTCTGTGGGATAGTAGTTTTGGTGAACCTCCTCGTGCTGTACAGTCTCTTGCTTGAAGCGGTGTAATTCGAGGTTGGATGGCTGGCCGTCTGCGTAGTCTGTTCGGTGAAGCACATCTGAGCTGTCATATATCCTGGAGTATTGGTAGACGTATTCTGCGACGCGCCGTGCTGGATCCTGCTGGTCTAGGTCTGGCCCAAGAACATCGCTGCGTCTTTCTTCGGGGTGCTCTGTCGCTTCCAGGAACTCTGCCTTGGCTATTGCGGCCGCTGTCTCCTTTTCTACGGCAAGTCTTTCTAGAGTCAGTTGCAGACGTGCACTCTCTGCTTCTTGCTCCGCTTGCAGACGTGCACACTCTGCTTCTAGCTCCGCTTGCAGACGTGCACTCTCTGTCTGTTTTAGTTTGAGTTGCATTTCCCGTTCAGCGAAGGAGGACCTCACTTTAGCTGCTTCGGCCTCAGCGCGTGCGACGGCAGCAAGCTCCCTAATTGAGGACTTAGTAGAGCTTGTCCGTGACCTTGTCTTCAGGGAAGACGCTCGGCTGACAGACATTGTGCACTTGGCTGCAGACTACTTTAGCGGGAAACAGAGTCTATTTGCGGACGGCCTTCCGCGTGGTGGAGAGTGGAATGGTGGTTTCTGGCGTACTGCGGTCTAGTCACTGCGGCTGTATGGTGGCTGCTGCGACATCCATATGCGGTACAGCGTGGATGTTAGCGGTCCCGTACTACAGCCTGCGACTGGCTATCTTTACTGGAGCTGGACTGCGCTCTTGTTCTATGTAGCTGTATGGCGGCTGCTGTAATACCCGTGTGCCGTGTAGCGTGGGTGTTAGCTGTCCCGTACAGTTCGTACAATCGCTGCCTGCGACCAGCAGCCCGTTTTTACTGTTCTGCCTTCGTCCACGTGTGAGCTGTGTGGACTCCGGCATACAGCTAACCTTCATCCACTGTTTCAATAAACAGACTGTGTTGCCTTTAAGTCTTTATTTATTAAATGATGATGTTCTTGTGTCTCATGGTCTTTTTTGTGTTATCCACAGCACAGTCTCGGACAATGATGAACTTTAAAGCCCGCGAGGAGGCGTGGCTTAATAAAATTAACGAGGTGCTAAAAGGTGAACCCACAGGGGTTTTGGAAAGTAATGGTGCATGTACTAGGGATTTGTGCAATAAGATGACGGAGCTACTCAAGAAGCGGACTAGGATTTGGCTTAATTGTACCTTTTTGGAGAGATATGTGGAACTCGGTTTAATTCCGAGGGGACTACGAGTTCAAGTCTTTCCCTCGTTCCCCATTCAGAATGATGAGTTTAAAAGTAAATGGGAGACTGCCGCCTCTGACTGCTCCAAGCAATTTCTTCAACTCTTAATTGGGTTGAATAAGGAGACCCTTGCTACTTTAGAAGGTGATATTAATTCTTTGCAGATTGATATAGAAAAAAACATGACAACAATAGCAATTAATAAGTTTAATGAGGGTCTTGACTTGGAAATTGAGAAATTGAGTAAAGAGGTTCAAGATACTAAGATCCGGAAACTACAGAGAGATTTGGATGACAGACGTCAGAATAAGATGTACAAATGGAGGGGTAGTGATAGATTTAAACCATATCAACGCCCACGTTTTGGGGGATCAAGATCAGGCTCCATCTCCTCCTGCACATCAGGCGAAGAAAGTGGTCTATCCGGCAGTACTACTATATCTGGAAGGGGTAATCAGAGCCAAATGTCTTGGGACAATAGACTACGTCAACCCAAAAAGAGGGGTGCCGGCAGACCTAAAGATATTGGTTCGGGCGAAGGCCCCCAGGTAATTAACCTGTCGAAATATACTTTGTCAACGGCACAACTACAGGTGTTGAGTAAGGGTTTGACTTTTTCCCCCACTAACACCTTTGATTTGTTCACAGCTTTGAAGGATCTTCACCTTTTCTCCCGGAAGCTGATCCTTCATAAGTTACATTCTAAATCACCGACAGGAGACACCGATCTTGCTATGGGACAAAGTGCGACACAAATTTTGGAGGATCTCTCAGAAGAATTACCATCTCAGCTGCCAGGTGAGTTTCCCACCTCTTTGAGGCCTAGATCCACGACTTTCCCCCCCTTGTCTCTATGCCCGGCGGTGGAGATTTTTACTCGCCTTGTTAGTGAAAATCTGCGTAACATCTCCACTCGCCGATCACGGGACAATTTAACTGCAGTCCAAAGGAAAGCCTTGAGAGAACTGGGCGATATGAAGGACGTCATATTCAAGGCTGCAGACAAGGGGGGTAATGTCGTGGTTTGGCCAGTGGATCTCTATGAAAGGGAGGCCCACAGGCAGCTGAGAGACAGAGAGACATATAGTAGATTGGACTCCTCACCTTTGATCTCATTCTCTGCCCAATTGTACCTCATCCTCAATGATGCCTTAGACCAAGGGATTATTACCAAGGGGGTCTTTGATGGGTTATTTGTAAAATATCCTAAAATTCCAACCTTTTACCTATTGCCCAAGGTCCACAAGGACCCCATCAATCCACCCGGTCGGCCCATCGTTTCAGGGATGGAGGGGTTATGTAGTCCCATCTGCCAGTTTATTGATTATTACTTAAAACCCCTGGTGGAGACCCTTCCATCCTACGTTAGGGATACGACCGAGGTTCTCAATAGACTTGATGGGGTTCATGTGGACCCAGGGACCCTCTTGGTGGTGGCCGATATAGAGTCTTTATACACGTGTATCGGCCACGACGACGGCCTGAGAGCAGCTCGTTTTTTCTTGGGTATGAGTAATTGGGATGGACGCACTTGTGAGCTGGTCCTGGAACTTCTTGACTATGTACTCACCCACAATTTCTTTGTCTTTAAGGATAGATTCTATCTGCAGAGGCGGGGGACCGCTATGGGCGCGGCCTGTGCGCCTTCGTACGCAAACCTCTTCCTCGGTTTTTGGGAGAGGGGTTTGTTTGTTGACGGAGGTGCATGGGCCGCCCCCATGGTGTCAATGTGGGTGAGATACATTGATGATCTATTGATCATCTGGCAGGGTACCATCTCTCAACTCAGGTGTTTCATGGACCAGCTCAACACAAATAATTACAACATCAAATTGACATATAGTTTTAGTGACAGTGGAGTTGAGTTTTTGGATATTAAAATTACTGCAGATGAGTTTGGGGCTTTGCAGACGGATGTGTACAGAAAACCGACGTCTGTAAACTCCCTACTCTATGCCACCTCTGCTCACACCAACTCCACTGTACGTGCCATCCCAATTGGTCAATATCTCAGGATGAGACGACTCTGCTCTCAGGACAACGTTTTTAAACAACAGGCAGATGATTTGAGGATGAGGTTCAAAAACAGAGGTTATGGGAACCGCACTCTGAAACAAGCTTATCAGAGAGCAAGATCGGTGTCTAGGGATGATCTGCTTCATGGGAGGAGAGGTGAAATCAGGCCTGTGGAAAATATAAGGTTCATCTCAACATTTAATGTTAAATGGCAGGAGATGAGAGAAATTCTAACTAAATTCTGGCCGATCCTTCAATCAGATCCCACTTTGAAATCACGTCTGCTCCCTGTACCTTTGATGACCGCCAGGCGATGTAAAAATCTTAAGGACTACTTGGTCAAAAGCCATTATATACCACCAGTGACCAGTAGTCCTTTTGGCTCGTCTGGACCCATCAAAGGTTGCTTTCCCTGTGGTCGCTGTGTTTCCTGCCCGAATGTCTCTCGCTGCTCCTCTTTCCATACTAGTGATGGGAGAAAAAGCTTCCCTATAAGAGAACATATCTCTTGTACTACCATCGTCATCTACTATGCAACATGTGATTGTAATAAGATCTATATAGGTATGACATCAAGGGAATTAAGAGTAAGAGTAAGGGAGCATGTGAGGGACATTCGGGCGGCAACCACAGCGACCAATGTGGCAGAATTAAAAACTATACCGCGCCACTTCAAATTGGTTCATGGATGCAACCCTAGATCTTTTATGGTCAGGGGTGTTGACGTGATTCACTGTGGGATTAGGGGGGGAAATGTCAAAAAGCTTTTGGCCCAACGTGAACTGAAATGGATTACCATTTTGGACACAGTCACACCAAAGGGCCTTAATGAGGCTCTAAACTTTGCCCCGTTTCTATGAGTGGCTCTTGTCATGTACTGCACCATTCCTTTCCTTTTTAATTTAAGGGATATTTTTAATTATTTTTTATCAGGTTTCTTTTTGGCCCCATTATTAATTTTCAGTGTTCCTAATTTAATTCTCTTGCCTTCATAGGACCTTGTCTAGTTATTATCCATTGTGATCTACATGTCGGACTTGGACCTGACATCGATTTTTGGAAAAATTGTCCGCACATGATTCCCTTAGGACATGGACGTACTGTCACTTTAAGAAGATCTCTGCATAATAATTCTCCTGTTTCTTGTTTTTATGTAATATGACTGATGCCATTGTTATCTCATTTCCGTGGTCGTATTTATGGGATGGCAAGGATACTTATTGATTGCTCACATTTTTCATTTCCAGCTATTAGCCTGTCCCGCCCTCTGGTTGCTGTGCGCGTTCCCATCGCGCGGTATCCTGTCCCCGCTGCTTGCCCGGCGTCCTCTTTGGTGGGGGTGGATGTTGCGGACCCCTGGGCCCGGGGGTCCGCCGCGTCCCCCCTCACTGGATTGCCGGGGACCTGGTGCGGACTTTTGCCGCGCTTTGGCGTACGCGCCGCCATGGCAACCCGATGGCTGATTGACGGACTCTAGCTGGGAGCTGTGTCCCGCCCTCTGATCTCCGTGACCCGTGCGCGCCGCTCGCCTTCCTTGCCCGCCCCTTGGCCGTCCTTACTGGGTGGGGGTGGCCTTGGAGCACGTGTGCTGTGCTCCGGGCTCCCTCTCCCATTGGACGGCTGAGGGGCGTGTGACGTTGGGCGCGCGGTGCGCGTGTGCGTCGGCGGGGATCCGATTGGCTGGGACACATTTTCCAGGTCCTGGTCAGTCCAATGAAGTCTCGCGACTTCCGATATAAGGTCCTTGAACGGCAATTGCCGTATACCTTCCCTGATGAAGCCAGCAGATGTAATCCGTGCGAAAAGCGCGTAGGAAGGCTCCTTGCACTGTCGTGGGACGCTCTGGTGTTCACCCCCCTTCTTAACTATGTGTAAGTTATGGGTTCTTAGGGTCTTTTGTATGTGACTGGCTTGTTACTGGTGACCCCTGCCCTGTTTAAACGGACTTGTGCCGATTTGGCTGCACAACTTCATGTGCCCGGTCAGGATGGAGGCGCCACATTTTTTAGTCATTGTTTTGTGACTTTTTTCATGATTGGCTTGATTCTTGGAATCTCTGTCCTGCCTTAGGGATCTATGCTGATTTGGCTATATATAATTACGTTTCCCGCCAGGACAGAGACGCCATAGGTATTAGCCAGCCACTTACGCTTATTTATGACTAGAGATGAGCGAACCGGTCCCGGTTCGGCTCGAGGCGGTTCGCCGAACGGGGGGTCTGGCTCGAGTTCGGCTCGTCGAACGTTCGACGAACCGAACTCGAGCCCATAGGAAACAATGGCAGGCAATCACAAACACAGTAAAACACCTAGAAAACACCCTGAAAGGTGTCCAAAAGGTGACAAACAACTCACAACATAACACAAACACATGGGAAAGTGACAAGGACATATACTCATGTGAAAACAAAACAGCTGGACAAGGAAAAAGAGGGAGACACACAGATATATGAGTATATGCAAAGAAACATCGATTCCATTATTGTGCAACTTGAGCCCTGCTCATTTTAGGCTTCCAATCTGGATAAATTGCCTGAGCTCGCCACGTACGCCTTGAGGATCTTGTCGTGTCCTGCAGCCAGCGTTCTCTCGGAACCTGTCTTCAGTGCTGCTGGGGGTCTGCTGGCAGATAAGCACACGTGTCTGTCCACTGACAATGTGGACCTGGCTCTCAGAGGACTTTTCTTCCCCTGGGTCAGCCAGGGGAGGCGAAAGGCACGCGTATTTTTGAGAGTGCTTCATGCAAAGCATCTTTTTCTTTGTCAAAAGGGGGGCTCAACCGATGCCAGTCAAGTGGGGTGTGTGTGGCCCAGTTAGTGGCAACGAGGGAGACTGTGGTTGGAGTCCCCTCGCTGTGTCTCTAAAAGAACCAAGATGAACAAGTCATGGCTCTCAGAGGACTTTTCTTCCCCTGGGTCAGCCAGGGGACGGGAAAGGCACGCGTATTTTTGAGAGTGCTTCATGCAAAGCATCTTTTTCTTTTTCAAAAGGGGGCTCAACCGATGCCAGTCAAGTGGGGTGTGTGTGGCCCAGTTAGTGGCAACGAGGGAGACTGTGGTTGGAGTCCCCTCGCTGTGTCTCTAAAAGAACCAAGATGAACAAGTCATGGCTCTCAGAGGACTTTTCTTCCCCTGGGTCAGCCAGGGGACGGGAAAGGCACGCGTATTTTTGAGAGTGCTTCATGCAAAGCATCTTTTTCTTTGTCAAAAGGGGGGGTCAACCGATGCCAGTCAAGTGGGGTGTGTGTGGCCCAGTTAGTGGCAACGAGGGAGACTGTGGTTGGAGTCCCCTCGCTGTGTCTCTAAAAGAACCAAGATGAACAAGTCATGGCTCTCAGAGGACTTTTCTTCCCCTGGGTCAGCCAGGGGACGGGAAAGGCACGCGTATTTTTGAGAGTGCTTCATGCAAAGCATCTTTTTCTTTGTCAAAAGGGGGGGTCAACCGATGCCAGTCAAGTGGGGTGTGTGTGGCCCAGTTAGTGGCAACGAGGGAGACTGTGGTTGGAGTCCCCTCGCTGTGTCTCTAAAAGAACCAAGATGAACAAGTCATGGCTCTCAGAGGACTTTTCTTCCCCTGGGTCAGCCAGGGGACGGGAAAGGCACGCGTATTTTTGAGAGTGCTTCATGCAAAGCATCTTTTTCTTTTTCAAAAGGGGGCTCAACCGATGCCAGTCAAGTGGGGTGTGTGTGGCCCAGTTAGTGGCAACGAGGGAGACTGTGGTTGGAGTCCCCTCGCTGTGTCTCTAAAAGAACCAAGATGAACAAGTCATGGCTCTCAGAGGACTTTTCTTCCCCTGGGTCAGCCAGGGGACGGGAAAGGCACGCGTATTTTTGAGAGTGCTTCATGCAAAGCATCTTTTTCTTTGTCAAAAGGGGGGGTCAACCGATGCCAGTCAAGTGGGGTGTGTGTGGCCCAGTTAGTGGCAACGAGGGAGACTGTGGTTGGAGTCCCCTCGCTGTGTCTCTAAAAGAACCAAGATGAACAAGTCATGGCTCTCAGAGGACTTTTCTTCCCCTGGGTCAGCCAGGGGACGGGAAAGGCACGCGTATTTTTGAGAGTGCTTCATGCAAAGCATCTTTTTCTTTGTCAAAAGGGGGGGTCAACCGATGCCAGTCAAGTGGGGTGTGTGTGGCCCAGTTAGTGGCAACGAGGGAGACTGTGGTTGGAGTCCCCTCGCTGTGTCTCTAAAAGAACCAAGATGAACAAGTCATGGCTCTCAGAGGACTTTTCTTCCCCTGGGTCAGCCAGGGGACGGGAAAGGCACGCGTATTTTTGAGAGTGCTTCATGCAAAGCATCTTTTTCTTTTTCAAAAGGGGGCTCAACCGATGCCAGTCAAGTGGGGTGTGTGTGGCCCAGTTAGTGGCAACGAGGGAGACTGTGGTTGGAGTCCCCTCGCTGTGTCTCTAAAAGAACCAAGATGAACAAGTCATGGCTCTCAGAGGACTTTTCTTCCCCTGGGTCAGCCAGGGGACGGGAAAGGCACGCGTATTTTTGAGAGTGCTTCATGAAAAGCATCTTTTTCTTTGTCAAAAGGGGGGGTCAACCGATGCCAGTCAAGTGGGGTGTGTGTGGCCCAGTTAGTGGCAACGAGGGAGACTGTGGTTGGAGTCCCCTCGCTGTGTCTCTAAAAGAACCAAGATGAACAAGTCATGGCTCTCAGAGGACTTTTCTTCCCCTGGGTCAGCCAGGGGACGGGAAAGGCACGCGTATTTTTGAGAGTGCTTCATGCAAAGCATCTTTTTCTTTGTCAAAAGGGGGGCTCAACCGATGCCAGTCAAGTGGGGTGTGTGTGGCCCAGTTAGTGGCAACGAGGGAGACTGTGGTTGGAGTCCCCTCGCTGTGTCTCTAAAAGAACCAAGATGAACAAGTCATGGCTCTCAGAGGACTTTTCTTCCCCTGGGTCAGCCAGGGGACGGGAAAGGCACGCGTATTTTTGAGAGTGCTTCATGCAAAGCATCTTTTTCTTTTTCAAAAGGGGGCTCAACCGATGCCAGTCAAGTGGGGTGTGTGTGGCCCAGTTAGTGGCAACGAGGGAGACTGTGGTTGGAGTCCCCTCGCTGTGTCTCTAAAAGAACCAAGATGAACAAGTCATGGCTCTCAGAGGACTTTTCTTCCCCTGGGTCAGCCAGGGGACGGGAAAGGCACGCGTATTTTTGAGAGTGCTTCATGCAAAGCATCTTTTTCTTTGTCAAAAGGGGGGGTCAACCGATGCCAGTCAAGTGGGGTGTGTGTGGCCCAGTTAGTGGCAACGAGGGAGACTGTGGTTGGAGTCCCCTCGCTGTGTCTCTAAAAGAACCAAGATGAACAAGTCATGGCTCTCAGAGGACTTTTCTTCCCCTGGGTCAGCCAGGGGACGGGAAAGGCACGCGTATTTTTGAGAGTGCTTCATGCAAAGCATCTTTTTCTTTGTCAAAAGGGGGGGTCAACCGATGCCAGTCAAGTGGGGTGTGTGTGGCCCAGTTAGTGGCAACGAGGGAGACTGTGGTTGGAGTCCCCTCGCTGTGTCTCTAAAAGAACCAAGATGAACAAGTCATGGCTCTCAGAGGACTTTTCTTCCCCTGGGTCAGCCAGGGGACGGGAAAGGCACGCGTATTTTTGAGAGTGCTTCATGCAAAGCATCTTTTTCTTTTTCAAAAGGGGGCTCAACCGATGCCAGTCAAGTGGGGTGTGTGTGGCCCAGTTAGTGGCAACGAGGGAGACTGTGGTTGGAGTCCCCTCGCTGTGTCTCTAAAAGAACCAAGATGAACAAGTCATGGCTCTCAGAGGACTTTTCTTCCCCTGGGTCAGCCAGGGGACGGGAAAGGCACGCGTATTTTTGAGAGTGCTTCATGAAAAGCATCTTTTTCTTTGTCAAAAGGGGGGGTCAACCGATGCCAGTCAAGTGGGGTGTGTGTGGCCCAGTTAGTGGCAACGAGGGAGACTGTGGTTGGAGTCCCCTCGCTGTGTCTCTAAAAGAACCAAGATGAACAAGTCATGGCTCTCAGAGGACTTTTCTTCCCCTGGGTCAGCCAGGGGACGGGAAAGGCACGCGTATTTTTGAGAGTGCTTCATGCAAAGCATCTTTTTCTTTTTCAAAAGGGGGCTCAACCGATGCCAGTCAAGTGGGGTGTGTGTGGCCCAGTTAGTGGCAACGAGGGAGACTGTGGTTGGAGTCCCCTCGCTGTGTCTCTAAAAGAACCAAGATGAACAAGTCATGGCTCTCAGAGGACTTTTCTTCCCCTGGGTCAGCCAGGGGACGGGAAAGGCACGCGTATTTTTGAGAGTGCTTCATGCAAAGCATCTTTTTCTTTGTCAAAAGGGGGGGTCAACCGATGCCAGTCAAGTGGGGTGTGTGTGGCCCAGTTAGTGGCAACGAGGGAGACTGTGGTTGGAGTCCCCTCGCTGTGTCTCTAAAAGAACCAAGATGAACAAGTCATGGCTCTCAGAGGACTTTTCTTCCCCTGGGTCAGCCAGGGGACGGGAAAGGCACGCGTATTTTTGAGAGTGCTTCATGCAAAGCATCTTTTTCTTTTTCAAAAGGGGGCTCAACCGATGCCAGTCAAGTGGGGTGTGTGTGGCCCAGTTAGTGGCAACGAGGGAGACTGTGGTTGGAGTCCCCTCGCTGTGTCTCTAAAAGAACCAAGATGAACAAGTCATGGCTCTCAGAGGACTTTTCTTCCCCTGGGTCAGCCAGGGGACGGGAAAGGCACGCGTATTTTTGAGAGTGCTTCATGAAAAGCATCTTTTTCTTTGTCAAAAGGGGGGGTCAACCGATGCCAGTCAAGTGGGGTGTGTGTGGCCCAGTTAGTGGCAACGAGGGAGACTGTGGTTGGAGTCCCCTCGCTGTGTCTCTAAAAGAACCAAGATGAACAAGTCATGGCTCTCAGAGGACTTTTCTTCCCCTGGGTCAGCCAGGGGACGGGAAAGGCACGCGTATTTTTGAGAGTGCTTCATGCAAAGCATCTTTTTCTTTGTCAAAAGGGGGGGTCAACCGATGCCAGTCAAGTGGGGTGTGTGTGGCCCAGTTAGTGGCAACGAGGGAGACTGTGGTTGGAGTCCCCTCGCTGTGTCTCTAAAAGAACCAAGATGAACAAGTCATGGCTCTCAGAGGACTTTTCTTCCCCTGGGTCAGCCAGGGGACGGGAAAGGCACGCGTATTTTTGAGAGTGCTTCATGCAAAGCATCTTTTTCTTTTTCAAAAGGGGGCTCAACCGATGCCAGTCAAGTGGGGTGTGTGTGGCCCAGTTAGTGGCAACGAGGGAGACTGTGGTTGGAGTCCCCTCGCTGTGTCTCTAAAAGAACCAAGATGAACAAGTCATGGCTCTCAGAGGACTTTTCTTCCCCTGGGTCAGCCAGGGGACGGGAAAGGCACGCGTATTTTTGAGAGTGCTTCATGCAAAGCATCTTTTTCTTTGTCAAAAGGGGGGGTCAACCGATGCCAGTCAAGTGGGGTGTGTGTGGCCCAGTTAGTGGCAACGAGGGAGACTGTGGTTGGAGTCCCCTCGCTGTGTCTCTAAAAGAACCAAGATGAACAAGTCATGGCTCTCAGAGGACTTTTCTTCCCCTGGGTCAGCCAGGGGACGGGAAAGGCACGCGTATTTTTGAGAGTGCTTCATGCAAAGCATCTTTTTCTTTGTCAAAAGGGGGGGTCAACCGATGCCAGTCAAGTGGGGTGTGTGTGGCCCAGTTAGTGGCAACGAGGGAGACTGTGGTTGGAGTCCCCTCGCTGTGTCTCTAAAAGAACCAAGATGAACAAGTCATGGCTCTCAGAGGACTTTTCTTCCCCTGGGTCAGCCAGGGGACGGGAAAGGCACGCGTATTTTTGAGAGTGCTTCATGAAAAGCATCTTTTTCTTTGTCAAAAGGGGGGGTCAACCGATGCCAGTCAAGTGGGGTGTGTGTGGCCCAGTTAGTGGCAACGAGGGAGACTGTGGTTGGAGTCCCCTCGCTGTGTCTCTAAAAGAACCAAGATGAACAAGTCATGGCTCTCAGAGGACTTTTCTTCCCCTGGGTCAGCCAGGGGACGGGAAAGGCACGCGTATTTTTGAGAGTGCTTCATGCAAAGCATCTTTTTCTTTGTCAAAAGGGGGGGTCAACCGATGCCAGTCAAGTGGGGTGTGTGTGGCCCAGTTAGTGGCAACGAGGGAGACTGTGGTTGGAGTCCCCTCGCTGTGTCTCTAAAAGAACCAAGATGAACAAGTCATGGCTCTCAGAGGACTTTTCTTCCCCTGGGTCAGCCAGGGGACGGGAAAGGCACGCGTATTTTTGAGAGTGCTTCATGCAAAGCATCTTTTTCTTTTTCAAAAGGGGGCTCAACCGATGCCAGTCAAGTGGGGTGTGTGTGGCCCAGTTAGTGGCAACGAGGGAGACTGTGGTTGGAGTCCCCTCGCTGTGTCTCTAAAAGAACCAAGATGAACAAGTCATGGCTCTCAGAGGACTTTTCTTCCCCTGGGTCAGCCAGGGGACGGGAAAGGCACGCGTATTTTTGAGAGTGCTTCATGCAAAGCATCTTTTTCTTTGTCAAAAGGGGGGGTCAACCGATGCCAGTCAAGTGGGGTGTGTGTGGCCCAGTTAGTGGCAACGAGGGAGACTGTGGTTGGAGTCCCCTCGCTGTGTCTCTAAAAGAACCAAGATGAACAAGTCATGGCTCTCAGAGGACTTTTCTTCCCCTGGGTCAGCCAGGGGACGGGAAAGGCACGCGTATTTTTGAGAGTGCTTCATGCAAAGCATCTTTTTCTTTTTCAAAAGGGGGCTCAACCGATGCCAGTCAAGTGGGGTGTGTGTGGCCCAGTTAGTGGCAACGAGGGAGACTGTGGTTGGAGTCCCCTCGCTGTGTCTCTAAAAGAACCAAGATGAACAAGTCATGGCTCTCAGAGGACTTTTCTTCC